>NC_066369.1:0-192500 GCF_013377495.2 Cygnus atratus
ACAAACCCTGAGGAAAAAACGCATCCCCTCCGGCCTTAACCCGAGGAAAAGCACCTTCCCCTCCGGCCCCAACCCTGAGGAAAAGCCTCTTCCCTTCTGGCCCCAACCCTAAGGAAAAGCTCCTTCCCCTCCGGTTCCAACCCTGAGAACCAACCCGAACACTCGGGAAGAGCCCCTTCCTCTGTGGCCCCAGCCCTGAGGAAAAGCCGATTTCCCTCTGGCCCCAACCGTGAGAAAAATCCCCAACCCGGAGGGAAAAGCCCCTTCCCCTCGGGCCCCAACCCTGAGGAAACCCCCTTCCCCTCTGGCCCAAACCTGAGGAAAAGCCACTTCTGCTCCACACCCAAACCTGAGGAAAAGCCCCTTCCCCTCCGGTCCCCAACCCTGAGGAAATAACGCGTTCCACTCCGGAACAAACCCTGAGGAAGAAACCCATCCCCTCCGGCCTTAACCCGAGGAAAAGCACCTTCCCCTCCGGCCCCAACCCTGAGGAAAAGCCTCTTCCCCTTCTGGCCCCAAGCTTGAGGAATAGCCCCTTCCTCTCCTGCCCAAACCCTGAGGAACAGTCCCAACCCTGAGGAAAAGCCCCTTCCACTCCGGCGCCAACCCGGAAGAAAAGCCCTAACCCTGAGGAAAAGCCCCTTAATCTCCAGCCGCAAACCTGAGGAAAAGTCCCTTCCCCTCGGGCCCCAACCCTGAGGAAAAGCTCCTTCCTCCCCGGCTCCAACCCTCAGGAAAAAACCCCTTCCCCTCCAGCCCAAGCCTCAAGAAAAAGCCCTTCCCCTTCAGCCCCAACCCTGAGGAAGAGCCCCAACCCTGAGGAAAAGGCCCTTCCGCTGTCCGTAAACTTGAGGAAAAGGCCCTTCCGCTCCGACCCCAACCCTGAGGAAAATCCCCTTCCCTTCCAGGCTCAATGCTGAGTAAAACACCCTTCCCCTCCTGCCCCAACCCTCAGAACCCACCCGAACACTGAGGAAAACTCCCTTCCACTACAACACCAAACCTGAGGAAAAGCCCCTTCGCCTCCGACCCCAAGCCTCAGGAAAAGCCCCTTCCACTACGGCCCAGATGCTGAGGAAAACGCTCTTCCCCTCCTGCCCCAACCCTGAGGAAAAGCCCCTTCCTCTCCTGCCCAAACCCTGAGGAAGAGCCCCTTCCCCTCCTGCCCCAAGTTCGAGGAAAACCCCCTTTCCATCCGGCCCCAGACCCGATAAAAAACCTCTTCCCCTCTGACCCCAACCCTGAGGAAAAGGCCCTTCCCTTCCAGCCCCAGCCCTGAGGAAAAGCCGATTTCCCTCTGGCCCCAACCATGAGAAAAATCCCCAACCCAGAGGGAAAAGCCCCTACCCCTCCTGCTCCAACCCTGAGGAAAAGCCCCTTCCCCTCCAGCCTTAACCCTGAGGAAAAGGCCCTTCCCTCCGGCCCCAACCCTGAGGAAAAGGCCCTTCCCCTCTGGCCCCAACCCTGAGGAAAAGCTCCTTCCCCTCCGGTTCCAACCCTGAGAACCCACCCGAACACTCGGGAAGAGCCCCTTCCTCTGTGGTCCCAGCCCTGAGGAAAAGCCGATTTCCCTCTGGCCCCAACCGTGAGAAAAATCCCCAACCCGGAGGGAAAAGCCCCTTCCCCTCGGGCCCCAACCCTGAGGAAACCCCCTTCCCCTCTGGCCCAAACCTGAGGAAAAGCCACTTCTGCTCCACACCCAAACCTGAGGAAAAGCCCCTTCCCCTCCGGTCCCCAACTCTGCGGAAAAAACGCGTTCCACTCTGGAACAAACCCTGAGGAAGAAACCCATCCCCTCCGGCCTTAACTCGAGGAAAAGCACCTTCCCCTCCGGCCCCAACCCTGAGGAAAACCTCTTCCCTTCTGGCCCCAACCCTAAGGAAAAGCTCCTTCCCCTCCGGTTCCAACCCTGAGAACCCACCCGAACACTCGGGAAAAGCCCCTTCCTCTGCGGCCCCATCCCTGAGGAAAAGCCCATACCCCTCCTGCCCCAAGTTCGAGGAAAACCCCCTTTCCATCCGGCCCCAGACCCGATAAAAAAACTCTTCCCCTCTGACCCCAACCCTGAGGAAAAGGCCCTTCCCTTCCAGCCCCAGCCCTGAGGAAAAGCCGATTTCCCTCTGGCCCCAACCGTGAGAAAAATCCCCAACCCAGAGGGAAAAGCCCCTTCCCCTCGGGCCCCAACCCTGAGGAAACCCCCTTCCCCTCTGGCCCAAACCTGAGGAAAAGCCACTTCTGCTCCACACCCAAACCTGAGGAAAAGCCCCTTCCCCTCCGGTCCCCAACCCTGAGGAAAAGCCCATTCCCCTCCGAACCCAGTACTGAGGAAAAGACCCTTCCCCTCCGAACCCAAGCCTGAGGAAAAGCCCCTACCCCTCCGACCCCAACCCTGAGGAACAGTCCCAACACTGAGGAAAAGCCCCTTCCACTCCGGCGCCAACCCGGAAGAAAAGCCCTAACCCTGAGGAAACGCCCCTTAATCTCCAGCCGCAAACCTGAGGAAAAGTCCCTTCCCCTCGGGCCCCAACCCTGAGGAAAAGCTCCTTCCTCCCCGGCTCCAACCCTCAGGAAAAAACCCCTTCCCCTCCAGCCCAAGCCTCAAGAAAAGCCCTTCCCCTTCAGCCCCAACCCTGAGGAAGAGCCCCAACCCTGAGGAAAAGGCCCTTCCGCTGTCCGTAAACTTGAGGAAAAGGCCCTTCCGCTCCGACCCCAACCCTGAGGAAAATCCCCTTCCCTTCCAGGCTCAATCCTGAGTAAAACACCCTTCCCCTCCTGCCCCAACCCTCAGAACCCACCCGAACACTGAGGAAAACTCCCTTCCACTACAACACCAAACCTGAGGAAAAGCCCCTTCGCCTCCGACCCCAAGCCTCAGGAAAAGCCCCTTCCACTACGGCCCAGATGCTGAGGAAAACGCTCTTCCCCTCCTGCCCCAACCCTGAGGAAAAGCCCCTTCCTCTCCTGCCCAAACCCTGAGGAAGAGCCCCTTCCCCTCCTGCCCCAAGTTCGAGGAAAACCCCCTTTCCATCCGGCCCCAGACCCGATAAAAAACCTCTTCCCCTCTGACCCCAACCCTGAGGAAAAGGCCCTTCCCTTCCAGCCCCAGCCCTGAGGAAAAGCCGATTTCCCTCTGGCCCCAACCATGAGAAAAATCCCCAACCCAGAGGGAAAAGCCCCTACCCCTCCCTGCTCCAACCCTGAGGAAAAGCCCCTTCCCCTCCAGCCTTAACCCTGAGGAAAAGGCCCTTCCCTCCGGCCCCAACCCTGAGGAAAAGGCCCTTCCCCTCTGGCCCCAACCCTGAGGAAAAGCTCCTTCCCCTCCGGTTCCAACCCTGAGAACCCACCCGAACACTCGGGAAAGCCCCTTCCTCTGTGGTCCCAGCCCTGAGGAAAAGCCGATTTCCCTCTGGCCCCAACCGTGAGAAAAATCCCCAACCCGGAGGGAAAAGCCCCTTCCCCTCGGGCCCCAACCCTGAGGAAACCCCCTTCCCCTCTGGCCCAAACCTGAGGAAAAGCCACTTCTGCTCCACACCCAAACCTGAGGAAAAGCCCCTTCCCCTCCGGTCCCCAACCCTGCGGAAAAAACGCGTTCCACTCCGGAACAAACCCTGATGAAAAAACCCATCCCCTCCGGCCTTAACCCGAGGAAAAGCACCTTCCCCTCCGGCCCCAACCCTGAGGAAAAGCCTCTTCCCTTCTGGCCCCAAGCCTGAGGAATAGCCCCTTCCTCTCCTGCCCAAACCCTGAGGAAGAGCCCCTTCCCCTCCTGCCCCAAGTTCGAGGAAAACCCCCTTTCCATCCGGCCCCAGACCCGATAAAAAACCTCTTCCCCTCTGACCCCAACCCTGAGGAAAAGGCCCTTCCCTTCCAGCCCCAGCCCTGAGGAAAAGCCGATTTCCCTCTGGCCCCAACCATGAGAAAAATCCCCAACCCAGAAGGAAAAGCCCCTACCCCTCCCGCTCCAACCCTGAGGAAAAGCCCCTTCCCCTCCAGCCTTAACCCTGAGGAAAAGGCCCTTCCCTCAGGCCCCAACCCTGAGGAAAAGGCCCTTCCCCTCTGGCCCCAACCCAGAAGGAAAAGCGCCTTCCCCTCTGACCCCAACTCTGAGGAAAAGCCCCTTCCCCTCCAGCCTTAACCCTGAGGAAAAGGCCCTTCCCTCCGGCCCCAACCCTGAGGAAAAGGCCCTTCCCGTCCAGCCCCAACCCTGAGAAAAAGCCCCAGCTCTTAGGAAAAGCCCCTTCACCTCCAGCCCAAACAGAGACGAAAACCACAACCCTTGGGAAAAGGCCCCTTCCCCTCTGGCCCCAACCCTGAGGAAAAGCGCCTTCCCCTCTGACCCCAACTCTGAGGAAAAGCCCCTTCCCCTCTGAGCCCAACCCTGAGGAAAAGCCCCAAACATGAGGAAAAATCCTATCCCCCACCGGCCCCAACACTGAGGAAAACTCCCTTCCACTACGACACCAAACCTGAGGAAAAGCCCCTTCCCCTCGAGCCCCAACCCTGAGGAAAAGCCCCCACCCATCTGATACCAACCATGAGGAAAAGCCCCTTCCCGGTCCGGCCACAAACCTGAGGAAAAGCCCCTTCCCCTCCGACCCCAAAAATGTGGAAAAGCACCAACCCTGAGGAAAAGCCCCTTCCCGTCCGGCCCCAACCATGAGGAAAACCCCCTTCCCCTCTGTCTCCAATCCTGAGGAAAAGCCCCTTCCCCTTGGTCCCAATGCTGAGGAAAAGACCCTTCCACTACGACCCCAACCCTGAGGAAAAGTCCCTTCCCATCCAGCCCCAACCCCTGCGAAAAGCCCCTTCCACTCCGGCCCCAACCCTGAGGAAAAGCCCCTTCCTCTTTGGCCCCAGTCCTGAGGAAAAGTCACTTACGATTTGGAACCAACACTGAGGAAAAGCCGCAATCCTCAGGAAATCCCCTTCACCTCCGGCCCCAACCCTGACGAAAAGCCCCTTCCCTTCCAGGCTCAATGCTGAGTAAAACACCCTTCCCCTCCTGCCCCAACCCTGAGAACCCACCCGAACACTCGGGAAAAGCCCCTTCCTCTGTGGCCCCAGCCCTGAGGAAAAGCCGATTTCCCTCTGGCCCCAACCGTGAGAAAAATCCCCAACCCGGAGGGAAAAGCCCCTTCCCCTCGGGCCCCAACCCTGAGGAAACCCCCTTCCCCTCTGGCCCAAACCTGAGGAAAAGCCACTTCTGCTCCACACCCAAACCTGAGGAAAAGCCCCTTCCCCTCCGGTCCCCAACCCTGCGGAAAAAACGCGTTCCACTCCGGAACAAACCCTGAGGAAAAAACCCATCCCCTCCGGCCTTAACCCGAGGAAAAGCACCTTCCCCTCCGGCCCCAACCCTGAGGAAAAGCCCCTTCCCCTCCGAACCCAGTACTGAGGAAAAGACCCTTCCCCTCCGAACCCAAGCCTCAGGAAAAGCCCCTACCCCTCCAACCCCAAGCCTCAGGAACAGTCCCAACCCTGAGGAAAAGCCCCTTCCTCTCCTGCCCAAACCCTGAGGAAGAGCCCCTTCCCCTCCTGCCCCAAGTTCGAGGAAAACCCCCTTTCCATCCGGCCCCAGACCCGATAAAAAACCTCTTCCCCTCTGACCCCAACCCTGAGGAAAAGGCCCTTCCCTTCCAGCCCCAGCCCTGAGGAAAAGCCGATTTCCCTCTGGCCCCAACCATGAGAAAAATCCCCAACCCAGAGGGAAAAGCCCCTACCCCTCCCGCTCCAACCCTGAGGAAAAGCCCCTTCCCCTCCAGCCTTAACCCTGAGGAAAAGGCCCTTTCCTCCGGCCCCAACCCTGAGGAAAAAACGCGTTCCACTCCGGAACAAACCCTGAGGAAAAAACCCATCCCCTCCGGCCTTAACCCAAGGAAAAGCACCTTCCCCTCCGGCCCCAACCCTGAGGAAAAGCCCCTTCCCCTCCGAACCCAGTACTGAGGAAAAGACCCTTCCCCTCCGAACCCAAGCCTGAGGAAAAGCCCCTACCCCTCCGACCCCAACCCTGAGGAACAGTCCCAACCCTGAGGAAAAGCCCCTTCCACTCCGGCGCCAACCCAGAAGAAAAGCCCTAACCCTGAGGAAAAGGCCCTTCCCTCCGGCCCCAACCCTGAGGAAAAGGCCCTTCCACTCTGGCCCCAACCCTGAGGAAAAGCTCCTTCCCCTCCGGTTCCAACCCTGAGAACCCACCCGAACACTCGGGAAAAGCCCCTTCCTCTGTGGCCCCAGCCCTGAGGAAAAGCCGATTTCCCTCTGGCCCCAACCGTGAGAAAAATCCCCAACCCGGAGGGAAAAGCCCCTTCCCCTCGGGCCCCAACCCTGAGGAAACCCCCTTCCCCTCTGGCCCAAACCTGAGGAAAAGCCACTTCTGCTCCACACCCAAACCTGAGGAAAAGCCCCTTCCCCTCCGGTCCCCAACCCTGCGGAAAAAACGCGTTCCACTCCGGAACAAACCCTGAGGAAAAAACGCATACCCTCCGGCCTTAACCCGAGGAAAAGCACCTTCCCCTCCGGCCCGAACCCTGAGGAAAAGCCCCTTCCCCTCCGAACCCAGTACTGAGGAAAAGACCCTTCCCCTCCGAACCCAAGCCTCAGGAAAAGCCCCTACCCCTCCGACCCCAACCCTGAGGAACAGTCCCAACCCTGAGGAAAAGCCCCTTCCTCTCCTGCCCAAACCCTGAGGAAGAGCCCCTTCCACTCCTGCCCCAAGTTTGAGGAAAACCCCCTTTCCATCCGGCCCCAGACCCGATAAAAAACCTCTTCCCCTCTGACCCCAACCCTGAGGAAAAGGCCCTTCCCTTCCAGCCCCAGCCCTGAGGAAAAGCCGATTTCCCTCTGGCCCCAACCATGAGAAAAATCCCCAACCCAGAGGGAAAAGCCCCTACCCCTCCCGCTCCAACCCTGAGGAAAAGCCCCTTCCCCTCCAGCTTTAACCCTGAGGAAAAGGCCCTTCCCTCCAGCCCCAACCCTGAGGAAAAGGCCCTTCCACTCTGGCCCCAACCCTGAGGAAAAGCTCCTTCCCCTCCGGTTCCAACCCAGAGAACCCACCCGAACACTCGGGAAAAGCCCCTTCCTCTGTGGCCCCAGCCCTGAGGAAAAGCCCATACCCCTCCGACACCAAGCCTCAGGAAAAGCCCCTTCGACTACGGCCCAGATGCTGAGGAAAACGCTCTTCCCCTCCTGCCCCAACCCTGAGGAAAAGCCCCTTCCTCTCCTGCCCAAACCCTGAGGAAGAGCCCCTTCCCCTCCTGCCCCAAGTTCGAGGAAAACCCCCTTTCCATCCGGCCCCAGACACGATAAAAAACCTCTTCCCCTCTGACCCCAACCCTGAGGAAAAGGCCCTTCCCTTCCAGCCCCAGCCCTGAGGAAAAGCCGATTTCCCTCTGGCCCCAACCATGAGAAAAATCCCCAACCGAGAAGGAAAAGCCCCTACCCCTCCCGCTCCAACCCTGAGGAAAAGCCCCTTCCCCTCCAGCCTTAACCCTGAGGAAAAGGCCCTTCCCTCCGGCCCCAACCCTGAGGAAAAAACGCGTTCCACTCCAAAACAAACCCTGAGGAAAAAACCCATCCCCTCCGGCCTTAACCCAAGGAAAAGCGCGTTCCACTCCAGCCCCAACCCTGAGGAAAAGCCCATTCCCCTCCGAACCCAGTACTAAGGAAAAGACCCTTCCCCTCTGAACCCAAGCCTGAGGAAAAGCCCCTACCCCTCCGACCCCAACCCTGAGGAACAGTCCCAACCCTGAGGAAAAGCCCCTTCCACTCCGGCGCCAACCCGGAAGAAAAGCCCTAACCCTGAGGAAAAGGCCCTTCCACTCTGGCCCCAACCCTGAGGAAAAGCTCCTTCCCCTCCGGTTCCAACCCTGAGAACCCACCCGAACACTCGGGAAAAGCCCCTTCCTCTGTGGCCCCAGCCCTGAGGAAAAGCCGATTTCCCTCTGGCCCCAACCGTGAGAAAAATCCCCAACCCGGAGGGAAAAGCCCCTTCCCCTCGGGCCCCAACCCTGCGGAAAAAACGCGTTCCACTCCGGAACAAACCCTGAGGAAAAAACCCATCCCCTCCGGCCCCAACCCTGAGGAAAAGCCCCTTCCCCTCCGAACCCAGTACTGAGGAAAAGACCCTTCCCCTCCGAACCCAAGCCTGAGGAAAAGCCCCTACCCCTCCAACCCCAGCCCTGAGGAACAGTCCCAACCCTGAGGAAAAGCCCCTTCCACTCCGGCGCCAACCCGGAAGAA
Organism: Cygnus atratus; assembly: GCF_013377495.2. NCBI lineage: Eukaryota > Metazoa > Chordata > Aves > Anseriformes > Anatidae > Cygnus > Cygnus atratus. The sequence continues at coordinate 8,236 of NC_066369.1, forward strand.
AAGCCCTAACCCTGAGGAAAAGCCCCTTTATCTCCAGCCGCAAACCTGAGGAAAAGTCCCTTCTACTCCGGCCCCAACGCTGAGGAAAAGCCCCTTCTTCCCCGGCTCCAACCCTCAGGAAAATACCCCTTCCCCTCCGGCCCAAGCCTCAAGAAAAGCCCTTCCCCTTCGGCCCCAACCCTGAGGAAGAGCCCCAACCCTGAGGAAAAGGCCCTTCCGCTGTCCGTAAACTTGAGGAAAAGGCCCTTCCGCTCCGACCCCAACCCTGATGAAAAGCCCCTTCCCTTCCAGGCTCAATCCTGAGTAAAACACCCTTCCCCTCCTGCCCCAACCCTGAGAACCCACCCGAACACTCGGGAAAAGCCCCTTCCTCTGTGGCCCCAGCCCTCAGGAAAAGCCCCTTCGCCTCCGACCCCAAGCCTCAGGAAAAGCCCCTTCCACTACGGCCCAGATGCTGAGGAAAACGCTCTTCCCCTCATGCCCCAACCCTGAGGAAAAGCCCCTTCCTCTCCTGCCCAAACCCTGAGGAAGAGCCCCTTCCCCTCCTGCCCCAAGTTCGAGGAAAACCCCCTTTCCATCCGGCCCCAGACCCGATAAAAAACCTCTTCCCCTCTGACCCCAACCCTGAGGAAAAGGCCCTTCCCTTCCAGCCCCAGCCCTGAGGAAAAGCCGATTTCCCTCTGGCCCCAACCATGAGAAAAATCCCCAACCCAGAGGGAAAAGCCCCTACCCCTCCCGCTCCAACCCTGAGGAAAAGCCCCTTCCCCTCCAGCCTTAACCCTGAGGAAAAGGCCCTTCCCTCCGGCCCCAACCCTGAGGAAAAGGCCCTTCCCCTCTGGCCCCAACCCTGAGAAAAAGCCCCAGCTCTTAGCAAAAGCCCCTTCACCTCCAGCCCAAACAGGGAGGAAAACCACAACCCTTGGGAAAAGCCCCTTCCCCTCTGGCCCCAACCCTGAGGAAAAGCGCCTTCCCCTCTTACCCCAACTCTGAGGAAAAGCCCCTTCCCCTCTGAGCCCAACCCTGAGGAAAAGCCCCAAACATGAGGAAAAATCCTATCCCCCACCGGCCCCAAACCCTGAGGAAAAGCGCCTTCCCCTCTGACCCCAACTCTGAGGAAAAGGCCCTTCCCCTCTGAGCCCAACCCTGAGGAAAAGCCCCAAACATGAGGAAAAATCCTATCCCCCACCGGCCCCAACACTGAGGAAAACTCCCTTCCACTACAACACCAAACCTGAGGAAAAGCCCCTTCCCCTCGAGCCCCAACCCTGAGGAAAAGCCCCCACCCATCTGATACCAACCATGAGGAAAAGCCCCTTCCCGGTCCGGCCACAAACCTGAGGAAAAGCCAGTTCCCCTCTGACCCCAAAAATGTGGAAAAGCACCAACCCTGAGGAAAAGCCCCTTCCTCTACAGCCCCAACCCTGAGGAAAAGCCCCTTCCCGTCCGGCCCCAACCATGAGGAAAAGCCCCTTCCCCTCTGTCTCCAATCCTGAGGAAAAGCCCCTTCCCCTTGGTCCCAATGCTGAGGAAAAGACCCTTCCACTACGACCCCAACCCTGAGGAAAAGTCCCTTCCCATCCAGCCCCAACCCCTGAGAAAAGCCCCTTCCACTCCGGCCCCAACCCTGAGGAAAAGCCCCTTCCTCTTTGGCCCCAGTCCTGAGGAAAAGTCACTTACGATTTGGAACCAACACTGAGGAAAAGCCGCAATCCTCAGGAAATCCCCTTCACCTCCGGCCCCAACCCTGACGAAAAGCCCCTTCCCTTCCAGGCTCAATGCTGAGTAAAACACCCTTCCCCTCCTGCCCCAACCCTGAGAACCCACCCGAACACTCGGGAAAAGCCCCTTCCTCTGTGGCCCCAGCCCTGAGGAAAAGCCGATTTCCCTCTGGCCCCAGCCGTGAGAAAAATCCCCAACCCGGAGGGAAAAGCCCCTTCCCCTCGGGCCCCAACCCTGAGGAAACCCCCTTCCCCTCTGGCCCAAACCTGAGGAAAAGCCACTTCTGCTCCACACCCAAACCTGAGGAAAAGCCCCTTCCCCTCTGAGCCCCAACCCTGCGGAAAAAACGCGTTCCACTCTGGAACAAACCCTGAGGAAGGAACCCATCCCCTCCGGCCTTAACCCGAGGAAAAGCACCTTCCCCTCCGGCCCCAACCCTGAGGAAAAGCCCCTTCCCCTCTGAACCCAGTACTGAGGAAAAGACCCTTCCCCTCCGAACCCAAGCCTCAGGAAAAGCCCCTACCCCTCCGACCCCAACCCTGAGGAACAGTCCCAACCCTGAGGAAAAGCCCCTTCCACTCCAGCGCCAACCTGGAAGAAAAGCCCTAACCCTGAGGAAAAGCCCCCACCCATCTGATACCAACCATGAGGAAAAGCCCCTTCCCGGTCCGGCCACAAACCTGAGGAAAAGCCCCTTCCCCTCCGACCCCAAAAATGTGGAAAAGCACCAACACTGAGGAAAAGCCCCTTCCTCTACAGCCCGAACCCTGAGGAAAAGCCCCTTCCCCTCTGTCTCCAATCCTGAGGAAAAGCCCCTTCCCCTTGGTCCCAATGCTGAGGAAAAGACCCTTCCACTACGACCCCAACCCTGAGGAAAAGTCCCTTCCCATCCAGCCCCAACCCCTGAGAAAAGCCCCTTCCACTCCGGCCCCAACCCTGGGGAAAAGCCCCTTCCTCTTTGGCCCCAGTCCTGAGGAAAAGTCACTTACGATTTGGAACCAACACTGAGGAAAAGCCGCAATCCTCAGGAAATCCCCTTCACCTCCAGCCCCAACCCTGAAGAAAAGCCCCTTCTCCTCCTTCCCCAACCCTGAGGAAAAGCCCCCTCCCATCTGATTCCAACCATGATATAAAGCCCCTTCCTGTTCTGGCCCCAAACCTAAGGATAAGCCCCTTCCCCTCCTACCCCAACCCTGAGAAGCCCCGTCCCCTCAGGCCCCAACCCTGACGAAAAGCCCCTTCCCCTCTAGCCCCAACGCTGAGGAAAAGCCCCTTCCCCTCTAAGCCCAACCCTGAGGAAAAGACCACAAACTCCGGCCCCAACTCTGAGGAAAAGCCCCTTCCACTTCAGCCCCAACCCTCAGGAAAAGCCACTTTGCCTGCGGCCCCAACCATGAGGAAAAGCCCCTTCCCGTACGGCCCCAACCCTGAGGAAAAACCCCTTCCCCTCTGGCCCCAACCCTGTGGAAAAGCCCCTTCTCTTTCTGCCGCAAAACTGAGGAAAAGCCCAAAACCTGAGGAAAACCCCTTCCCCTCCAACCCAAACACGGAGGAAAAACACAACCCTTCGGAAAAGCCTCTTCTCCTCCGGCCCCAACCTGAGGAAAAATCCTATCCCCCACCGGCCTCAACACTGAGGAAAACTCCCTTCCACTACAACACCAAACCTGAGGAAAAGACCCTTCCCCTCGAGCCGAACCCTGAGGAAAAGCCCCCTCCCATCTGATACCAACCATGAGGAAAAGCCCCTTCCTGGTCCAGCCACAAACCTGAGGAAAAGCCCCTTCCTCTACAGCCCGAACCCTGAGGAAAAGCCGCTTCCCGTCCGGCCCCAACCATGAGGAAAAGCCCCTTCCCCTCTGTCTCCAATCCTGAGGAAAAGCCCCTTCCCCTTGGTCCCAATGCTGAGGAAAAGACCCTTCCACTACAACCCCAACCCTGAGGAAAAGTCCCTTCCCATCCAGCCCCAACCCCTGCGAAAAGCCCCTTCCACTCCGGCCCCAACCCTGAGGAAAAGCCCCTTCCTCTTTGGCCCCAGTCCTGAGGAAAAGTCACTTACGATTTGGAACCAACACTGAGGAAAAGCCGCAATCCTCAGGAAATCCCCTTCACCTCCGGCCCCAACCCTGACGAAAAGCCCCTTCCCTTCCAGGCTCAATGCTGAGTAAAACACCCTTCCCCTCCTGCCCCAACCCTGAGAACCCACCCGAACACTCGGGAAAAGCCCCTTCCTCTGTGGCCCCAGCCCTGAGGAAAAGCCGATTTCCCTCTGGCCCCAACCGTGAGAAAAATCCCCAACCCGGAGGGAAAAGCCCCTTCCCCTCGGGCCCCAACCCTGAGGAAACCCCCTTCCCCTCTGGCCCAAACCTGAGGAAAAGCCACTTCTGCTCCACACCCAAACCTGAGGAAAAGCCCCTTCCCCTCCGGTCCCCAACCCTGCGGAAAAAACGCGTTCCACTCCGGAACAAACCCTGAGGAAGAAACCCATCCCCTCCGGCCTTAACCCGAGGAAAAGCACCTTCCCCTCCGGCCCCAACCCTGAGGAAAAGCCCCTTCCCCTCCGAACCCAGTACTGAGGAAAAGACCCTTCCCCTCCGAACCCAAGCCTGAGGAAAAGCCCCTACCCCTCCGACCCCAACCCTGAGGAACAGTCCCAACCCTGAGGAAAAGCCCCTTCCTCTCCTGCCCAAACCCTGAGGAAGAGCCCCTTCCCCTCCTGCCCCAAGTTCGAGGAAAACCCCCTTTCCATCCGGCCCCAGACCCGATAAAAAACCTCTTCCCCTCTGACCCCAACCCTGAGGAAAAGGCTCTTCCCTTCCAGCCCCAGCCCTGAGGAAAAGCCGATTTCCCTCTGGCCCCAACCATGAGAAAAATCCCCAACCCAGAGGGAAAAGCCCCTACCCCTCCCGCTCCAACCCTGAGGAAAAGCCCCTTCCCCTCCAGCCTTAACCCTGAGGAAAAGGCCCTTTCCTCCGGCCCCAACCCTGAGGAAAAAACGCGTTCCACTCCGGAACAAACCCTGAGGAAAAAAACCCATCCCCTCCGGCCTTAACCCAAGGAAAAGCACCTTCCCCTCCGGCCCCAACCCTGAGGAAAAGCCCCTTCCCCTCCGAACCCAGTACTGAGGAAAAGACCCTTCCCCTCCGAACCCAAGCCTGAGGAAAAGCCCCTACCCCTCCGACCCCAACCCTGAGGAACAGTCCCAACCCTGAGGAAAAGCCCCTTCCACTCCGGCGCCAACCCAGAAGAAAAGCCCTAACCCTGAGGAAAAGGCCCTTCCCTCCGGCCCCAACTCTGAGGAAAAGTCCCTTCCCCTCCGGCCCCAACCCTGAGGAAAAGCTCCTTCCCCTCCGGTTCCAACCCTGAGAACCCACCCGAACACTCGGGAAAAGCCCCTTCCTCTGTGGCCCCAGCCCTGAGGAAAAGCCGATTTCCCTCTGGCCCCAACCGTGAGAAAAATCCCCAACCCGGAGGGAAAAGCCCCTTCCCCTCGGGCCCCAACCCTGAGGAAACCCCCTTCCCCTCTGGCCCAAACCTGAGGAAAAGCCACTTCTGCTCCACACCCAAACCTGAGGAAAAGCCCCTTCCCCTCCGGTCCCCAACCCTGCGGAAAAAACGCGTTCCACTCCGGAACAAACCCTGAGGAAAAAACCCACCCCCTCCGGCCTTAACCCGAGGAAAAGCACCTTCCCCTCCGGCCCCAACCCTGAGGAAAAGCCCCTACCCCTCCGAACCCAGTACTGAGGAAAAGACCCTTCCCCTCCGAACCCAAGCCTGAGGAAAAGCCCCTACCCCTCCGACCCCAACCCTGAGGAACAGTCCCAACCCTGAGGAAAAGCCCATTCCTCTCCTGCCCAAACCCTGAGGAAAAGCCCCTTCCACTCCGGCGCCAACCCGGAAGAAAAGCCCTAACCCTGAGGAAAAGCCCCTTAATCTCCAGCCGCAAACCTGAGGAAAAGTCCCTTCCCCTCTGGCCCCAACCCTGAGGAAAAGCTCCTTCTTCCCCGGCTCCAACCCTCAGGAAAAAACCCCTTCCCCTCCGGCCCAAGCCTCAAGAAAAGCCCTTCCCCTTTGGCCCCTAGCCTGAGGAAGAGCCCCAACCCTGAGGAAAAGGCCCTTCCGCTGTCCGTAAACTTGAGGAAAAGGCCCTTCCGCTCCGACCCCAACCCTGATGAAAATCCCCTTCCCTTCCAGGCTCAATGCTGAGTAAAACACCCTTCCCCTCCTGCCCCAACCCTGAGAACCCACCCGAACACTCGGGAAAGAGCCCCTTCCTCTGTGGCCCCAGCCCTCAGGAAAAGCCCCTTCGCCTCCGACCCCAAGCCTCAGGAAAAGCCCCTTCCACTACGGCCCAGATGCTGAGGAAAACGCTCTTCCCCTCCTGCCCCAACCCTGAGGAAAAGCCCCTTCCTCTCCTGCCCAAACCCTGAGGAAGAGCCCCTTCCCCTCCTGCCCCAAGCCCGAGGAAAACCCCCTTTCCATCCGGCCCCAGACCCGATAAAAAACCTCTTCCCCTCTGACCCCAACCCTGAGGAAAAGGCCCTTCCCTTCCAGCCCCAGCCCTGAGGAAAAGCCGATTTCCCTCTGGCCCCAACCATGAGAAAAATTCCCAACCCAGAGGGAAAAGCCCCTACCCCTCCCGCTCCAACCCTGAGGAAAAGCCCCTTCCCCTCCAGCCTTAACCCTGAGGAAAAGGCCCTTCACTCCGGCCCCAACCCTGAGGAAAAGGCCCTTCCCCTCTGGCCCCAACCCTGAGAAAAAGCCCCAGCTCTTAGCAAAAGCCCCTTCACCTCCAGCCCAAACAGGGAGGAAAACCACAACCCTTGGGAAAAGCCCCTTCCCCTCTGGCCCCAACCCTGAGGAAAAGCGCCTTCCCCTCTGACCCCAACTCTGAGGAAAAGCCCCTTCCCCTCTGAGCCCAACCCTGAGGAAAAGCCCCAAACATGAGGAAAAATCCTATCCCCCACCGGCCCCAAACCCTGAGGAAAAGCGCCTTCCCCTCTGACCCCAACTCTGAGGAAAAGGCCCTTCCCCTCTGAGCCCAACCCTGAGGAAAAGCCCCAAACATGAGGAAAAATCCTATCCCCCACCGGCCCCAACACTGAGGAAAACTCCCTTCCACTACAACACCAAACCTGAGGAAAAGCCCCTTCCCCTCGAGCCCCAACCCTGAGGAAAAGCCCCCACCCATCTGATACCAACCATGAGGAAAAGCCCCTTCCCGGTCCGGCCACAAACCTGAGGAAAAGCCCCTTCCCCTCCGACCCCAAAAATGTGGAAAAGCACCAACACTGAGGAAAAGCCCCTTCCTCTACAGCCCCAACCCTGAGGAAAAGCCCCTTCCCGTCCGGCCCCAACCATGAGGAAAACCCCCTTCCCCTCTGTCTCCAATCCTGAGGAAAAGCCCCTTCCCCTTGGTCCCAATGCTGAGGAAAAGACCCTTCCACTACGACCCCAACCCTGAGGAAAAGCCCCTTCCTCTTTGGCCCCAGTCCTGAGGAAAAGTCACTTACGATTTGGAACCAACACTGAGGAAAAGCCGCAATCCTCAGGAAATCCCCTTCACCTCCGGCCCCAACCCTGACGAAAAGCCCCTTCCCTTCAAGGCTCAATGCTGAGTAAAACACCCTTCCCCTCCTGCCCCAACCCTGAGAACCCACCCGAACACTCGGGAAAAGCCCCTTCCTCTGTGGCCCCAGCCCTGAGGAAAAGCCCATACCCCTCCGACCCCAAGCCTCAGGAAAAGCCCCTTCCACTACGGCCCAGACCCTGAGCAAAACGCTCTTCCCCTCCTGCCCCAACCCTGAGGAAAAGCCCCTTCCCCTCCTGCCAAAGCCCGAGGAAAATCCCCTTTCCATCCGGCCCCAGACCCGATAAAAAACCTCTTCCCCTCTGACCCCAACCCTGAGGAAAAGGCCCTTCCCTTCCAGCCCCAGCCCTGAGGAAAAGCCGATTTCCCTCTGGCCCCAACCATGAGAAAAATCCCCAACCCAGAGGGAAAAGACCCTACCCCTCCCGCTCCAACCCTGAGGAAAAGCCCCTTCCCCTCCAGCCCTAACCCTGTGGAAAAGGCCCTTCCCTCCGGCCCCAACCCTGAGGAAAAGCCCCTTCCCCTCTGGCCCCTACCCTGAGGAAAAGGCCCTTCCCTTCCAGCCCCAACCCTGAGGAAAAGCTCCTTCCCCTCCGGTCCCCAACCCTGAGAACCCACCCGAACACTCGGGAAAAGCCCCTTCCTCTGTGGCCCCAGCCCTGAGGAAAAGCCGATTTCCCTCTGGCCCCAACCGTGAGAAAAATCCCCAACCCGGAGGGAAAAGCCCCTTCCCCTCGGGCCCCAACCCTGAGGAAACCCCCTTCCCCTCTGGCCCAAACCTGAGGAAAAGCCACTTCTGCTCCACACCCAAACCTGAGGAAAAGCCCCTTCCCCTCCGGTCCCCAACCCTGCGGAAAAAAACGCGTTCCACTCCGGAACAAACCCTGAGGAAGAAACCCATCCCCTCCGGCCTTAACCCGAGGAAAAGCACCTTCCCCTCCGGCCCCAACCCTGAGGAAAAGCCCCTTCCCCTCCGAACCCAGTACTGAGGAAAAGACCCTTCCCCTCCGAACCCAAGCCTCAGGAAAAGCCCCTACCCCTCCGACCCCAACCCTGAGGAACAGTCCCAACCCTGAGGAAAAGCCCCTTCCACTCCAGCGCCAACCCGGAAGAAAAGCCCTAACCCTGAGGAAAAGCCCCCACCCATCTGATACCAACCATGAGGAAAAGCCCCTTCCCGGTCCGGCCACAAACCTGAGGAAAAGCCCCTTCCCCTCCGACCCCAAAAATGTGGAAAAGCACCAACACTGAGGAAAAGCCCCTTCCTCTACAGCCCGAACCCTGAGGAAAAGCCCCTTCCCCTCTGTCTCCAATCCTGAGGAAAAGCCCCTTCCCCTTGGTCCCAATGCTGAGGAAAAGACCCTTCCACTACGACCCCAACCCTGAGGAAAAGTCCCTTCCCATCCAGCCCCAACCCCTGAGAAAAGCCCCTTCCACTCCGGCCCCAACCCTGAGGAAAAGCCCCTTCCTCTTTGGCCCCAGTCCTGAGGAAAAGTCACTTACGATTTGGAACCAACACTGAGGAAAAGCCGCAATCCTCAGGAAATCCCCTTCACCTCCAGCCCCAACCCTGAAGAAAAGCCCCTTCCCCTCCTTCCCCAACCCTGAGGAAAAGCCCCCTCCCATCTGATTCCAACCATGATATAAAGCCCCTTCCTGTTCTGGCCCCAAACCTAAGGATAAGCCCCTTCCCCTCCTGCCCCAACCCTGAGAAGCCCCGTCCCCTCAGGCCCCAACCCTGACGAAAAGCCCCTTCCCCTCTAGCCCCAACGCTGAGGAAAAGCCCCTTCCACTTCAGCCCCAACCCTCAGGAAAAGCCACTTTGCCTGCGGCCCCAACCATGAGGAAAAGCCCCTTCCCGTACGGCCCCAACCCTGAGGAAAAGCCCCTTCCCCTCTGGCCCCAACCCTGTGGAAAAGCCCCTTCCCTTTCTGCCGCAACACTGAGGAAAAGCCCAAAACCTGAGGAAAAGCCTCTTCTCCTCCAACCCAAACACGGAGGAAAAACACAACCCTTCGGAAAAGCCTCTTCTCCTCCGGCCCCAACCTGAGGAAAAATCCTATCCCCCACCGGCCTCAACACTGAGGAAAACTCCCTTCCACTACAACACCAAACCTGAGGAAAAGACCCTTCCCCTCGAGCCCCAACCCTGACGAAAAGCCCCCTCCCATCTGATACCAACCATGAGGAAAAGCCCCTTCCTGGTCCAGCCACAAACCTGAGGAAAAGCCCCTTCCTCTACAGCCCGAACCCTGAGGAAAAGCCCCTTCCTCTACAGCCCGAGCTTTGAGGAAAAGCCCCTTCCCCTCTGTCTCCAATCCTGAGGAAAAGCCCCTTCCCCTTGGTCCCAATGCTGAGGAAAAGTCCCTCCCCTCCGGCACCAGCCCTGAGGAAAAGCCACAAACATGAGGAAAAATCGTATTCTTCACCAGCCCCAACCCTGAGGAAAACTCCCTTCCACTACGACCCCAACCCTGAGGAAAAGTCCCTTTCCATCCAGCCCCAACCCTTGTGAAAAGCCCCTTCCACTCCGGCCCCAACCCTGGGGAAAAGCCCCTTCCTCTTTGGCCCCAGTCCTGAGGAAAAGCCACTTACGAGTCGGAACCAACACTGAGGAAAAGCCGCAATCCTCAGGAAATCCCCTTCACCTCCGGCCCCAACCCTGACGAAAAGCCCCTTCCCCTCCTTCCCCAACCCTGAGGAAAAGCCCCCTCCCATCTGATACCAACCATGATATAAAGCCCCTTCCTGTTCTGGCCCCAAACCTAAGGATAAGCCCCTTCCCCTCCTACCCCAACACTGAGCATAATCCTCAACCCTGAGGAAAAGCCCCGTCCCCTCTAGCCCAAACCCTGAGGAAAAGCCCCTTCCCCTCTAAGCCCAACCCAGAGGAAAAGACCCTTCCCCTCCATCTCCAACCCTGTGGAAAAGCCCCTTCCCCTTCGGCCCCAAACCTGAGGAAAAGCCCCTTCCCCTCCAGCCCAAACACAGAGGAAAACTACAACCCTTGGGAAAAGCCCCTTCCCGTCTGGCCCCAACCCTGAAGAACAGCCCCAACCCTGAGGAGAAATCCTATTCCCCTCCAGCCCCAACCCTGTGGAAAAGACACTTCCCGTCCAGCCCCAACCCTGAGAAAAAGCCCCAGCTCTTAGGAAAAGCCCCTTCACCTCCAGCCCAAACAGAGACGAAAACCACAACCCTTGGGAAAGGCCCCTTCCCCTCTGGCCCCAACCCTGAGGAAAAGCGCCTTCCCCTCTGACCCCAACTCTGAGGAAAAGCCCCTTCCCCTCTGAGCCCAACCCTGAGGAAAAGCCCCAAACATGAGGAAAAATCCTATCCCCCACCGGCCCCAACACTGAGGAAAACTCCCTTCCACTACGACACCAAACCTGAGGAAAAGCCCCTTCCCCTCGAGCCCCAACCCTGAGGAAAAGCCCCCACCCATCTGATACCAACCATGAGGAAAAGCCCCTTCCCGGTCCGGCCACAAACCTGAGGAAAAGCCCCTTCCCCTCCGACCCCAAAAATGTGGAAAAGCACCAACACTGAGGAAAAGCCCCTTCCTCTACAGCCCGAACCCTGAGGAAAAGCCCCTTCCCCTCTGTCTCCAATCCTGATGAAAAGCCCCTTCCCCTCTGTCTCCAATCCTGAGGAAAAGCCCCTTCCCTTTGGTCCCAATGCTGAGGAAAAGACCCTTCCACTACGACCCCAACCCTGAGGAAAAGTCCCTTCCCATCCAGCCCCAACCCCTGCGAAAAGCCCCTTCCATTCCGGCCCCAACCCTGAGGAAAAGCCCCTTCCTCTTTGGCCCCAGTCCTGAGGAAAAGTCACTTACGATTTGGAACCAACACTGAGGAAAAGCCGCAATCCTCAGGAAATTCCCTTCACCTCCAGCCCCAACCCTGAGGAAAAGACCCTTCCCCTCCTTCCCCAACCCTGAGGAAAAGCCCCCTCCCATCTGATACCAACCATGATATAAAGCCCCTTCCTGTTCTGGCCCCAAACCTGAGGAAAAGACCCTTCCCCTCCTACCCCAACCCTGAGAAGCCCCGTCCCCTCAGACCCAACCCTGACGAAAAGCCCCTTCCCCTCTAAGCCCAACCCTGAGGAAAAGACCACAAACTCCAGCCCCAACTCTGAGGAAAAGCCCCTTCCACTTCAGCCCCAACCCTCAGGAAAAGCCACTTCACCTGCGGCCCCAACCATGAGGAAAAGCCCCTTCCTGTACGGCCCCAACCCTGAGGAAAAGCGCCTTCCCCTCTGGCCCAAACACGGAGGAAAAACACAACCCTTCGGAAAAGCCTCTTCTCCTCCGGCCCCAACCTGAGGAAAAATCCTATCCCCCACCGGCCCCAACACTGAGGAAAAACTCCCTTCCACTACAACACCAAACCTGAGGAAAAGCCCCTTCCCCTCGAGCCCCAACCCTGACGAAAAGCCCCCTCCCATCTGGTACCAACCATGAGGAAAAGCCCCTTCCCGGTCCGGCCACAAACCTGAGGAAAAGCCCCTTCCCCTCCGACCCCAAAAATGTGGAAAAGCACCAACACTGAGGAAAAGCCCCTTCCTCTACAGCCCGAACCCTGAGGAAAAGCCCCTTCCCGTCCGGCCCCAACCATGAGGAAAACCCCCTTCCCCTCTGTCTCCAATCCTGAGGAGAAGCCCCTTCCCCTTGGTCCCAATGCTGAGGAAAAGTCCCTCCCCTCCGGCACCAGCCCTGAGGAAAAGCCGCAAACATGAGGAAAAATCGTATTCCCCACCAGCCCCAACCCTGAGGAAAACTCCCTTCCACTACGACCCCAACCCTGAGGAAAAGTCCCTTTCCATCCAGCCCCAACCCTTGTGAAAAGCCCCTTCCACTCCGGCCCCAACCCTGGGGAAAAGCCCCTTCCTCTTTGGCCCCAGTCCTGAGGAAAAGTCACTTACGATTTGGAACCAACACTGAGGAAAAGCCGCAATCCTCAGGAAATCCCCTTCACCTCCGGCCCCAACCCTGACGAAAAGCCCCTTCCCCTCCTTCCCCAACCCTGAGGAAAAGCCCCCTCCCATCTGATACCAACCATGATATAAAGCCCCTTCCTGTTCTGGCCCCAAATCTAAGGATAAGCCCCTTCCCCTCCTACCCCAACCCTGAGCATAATCCTCAACCCTGAGGAAAAGCCCCGTCCCCTCTAGCCCCAACGCTGAGGAAAAGCCCCTTCCCCTCTAAGCCCAACCCTGAGGAAAAGACCATTCCCCTCCGTCCCCAACCCTGTGGAAAGCCCCTTCCCCTTCGGCCCCAAACCTGAGGAAAAGCCCCTTCCCCTCCTGCCGCAACACTGAGGAAAAGCCCAAAACCTGAGGAAAAGCCCCTTCCCCTCCAGCCCAAACACGGAGGAAAACCAGAACCCTTGGGAAAAGCCCCTTCCCCTCCAGCCCCAACCCTGAGGAAAAATCCTATTCCCCTCCATCCCCAACTCTGAGGAAAAGCCCCTTCCACTCCAGCCCCAAACCTGAGGAAAAGCCCCAACTCTGAGGAAAAGCCCCTTCCTGTCTCACCCCAACTCTGAGGAAAAGCCCCTTCCCCTCTGACCCCAACCCTGAGGAAAAGCCCCAAACATGAGGAAAAATCCTATCCCCCACCGGCCCCAACACTGAGGAAAACTCCATTCCACTACGACGCCAACGCTGAGGAAAAGCCCCTTCCCATCCAGCCCCAACCCTAAGGAAAATCCTTCTCCCCTGGCACCAACCTTGATGAAAAGCCCCTTCCCCTCCAACCCCTAAAATCTGGAAAAGCACCAACCCTGAGGAAAAGCCCCTTCCCCTCGGTCCCCAACCGCTGGGAAAAGCCCCTTCCCCTCGGGCCGCAACCGTTGGGAAAAGCCCCTACTCCTCGGGCCCCAACCCCGAGGGAAAGCCCCTTCCTGTCCGGCACCAACCATGAGAAAAGACCCTTCCTCTCCGGCCCTAACCCTGAGAAAAAGCCACAAGCATGAGGAAAAACCCCTTCCCCTCCGGCCCAATCACTGATGAAAAGCCCGAACCCTGAGGAAAACCCCCTTCCCCTCTGGCCCCTATCCTGTGGAAAAGCCCCGTCCCCTGTGGCCCCAACCCTGAGGGAAAGTGTCTTCCCCTCCGGCCTCAAACCTGAGGAAAAAGCCCTTCCTCACCAGTCCCAACCCTGAGGGAAAGCTCATTCCCCTCCCATCCAATCCTGAGGAAAAGCCCCAACCCTACGGAAAAGCCCCTTCCCCTCCGGCCCCAACTCTGAAGAAAAGCCCCTTCTCCTCCTGTACCAACCCTGAAAAAGAGCCCCTTCCCGTCCGGCCCCAGCCCTGGGGAAAAGCCCCTTTCCCAACCCTGAGCAAAATCCTCAACCCTGAGGAAAAGCCCCTTCCCCTCTGGCCCCAACCCTGAGGAAAAGCCCCTTCCCCTCTAGCCCCAACCCTGAGGAAAAGCCCCTTCCCATCCAGCCCCAACCCTGATGAAAAGACCCTTCCCATCCTGCCCCAACCCTGATGAAAAGACCCTTCCCATCCAGCCCCAACCGTGACGAAAATACCCTTCCCATCCAGCCCCAACCCTGACGAAAAGACCCTTCCCCTCTAAGCCCAAACCTGAGGAAAAGCCCCACCAACTCCGGCCCCAACCCTGACGAAAAGCCCCTTCGCCTTGGGCCCCAACCTTGAGGAAAAGCCCGAACCCTGAGGAAAAGCCCCTTCCCCTGTGGCCCCAGCCCTGGGGAAAAGCCCCTTCCCCTCAAGGCCCAGCCCTGGGGAAAAGCAATTCATATCACTAAGGGATTTGAATGGTTAACATAGAGGCCTGAGTCTAGGTGATAAGAGACAAAGGGGTTTTTTATAGAAAACTGCTGACTACTGCACGGGATGTTGCGAGAGTTTCCGAAATCCGCCCCAGAGGCTACCAAATCAGGAGGAAGGGGGAGCTGAAGGACGAAAGCCTGGGAGGAAAACCACCAGCCTTCAGCCCGAGTGACCCCCGAGAGACCACCAGTGACTGATACGCAGGCACCCCTGGGAGGGTTTTGGATTCCAGAAACCAATTATAATAACCCTGCCTCTTCTAGAAGTAGTAACGAATATGTATTAGCTAGAATAAGAGAAAGTGGGAACCAATAAGAAGGAATTGTTAGGCTCGGACGGGCCTATAGAGGGCTACGTGTGATCAAAACGAATGCACCAATCAGAAGTCTGTAACTATGTTTGCCAGCCACGTGCAGCGCATGTAGGGGCTCAGAAAAACTATTTAAGATCTGGCATTGGAACAATAAAGGGTCTCCATTTCTCGACTATCTTGGAGTCCGTGTCGTCATTCCGTTCAGTGGCTCCTGTTCGAGTTGGGTCGGGACTAATGCCATCTTGAACCTGAATAAGGGCAAGCAAAGATTTAGATTTTTTTAGGAGCTCCCTTTGCTGACTGCAGCACCATATTTTGCCCGTAATTCTGTGTGCGAAAATCCGAACGAAGTCGACAGAGTCTTAAGTATTGAAGGCGTATATATTTAAGGCGTATACCGTTCGGTTGGGTGGGATCCGGTTGCCTGTGAGAGTGTGAGTGTGACTGAGACGGAACTTAGTTCTGAAGCGATTGTGGAGGTCTTCTAACCGCGGTTCCAATCTCCCGCAAGGGACTTGGCCGGTGAAGGACCGAAGCGATTCCTATAGAATTCGTGGGTGGGTGATAGGTCCTAAACCCCCTGCAAGACACTCTCACTAAGGCAACCAAGGGCTGTAGGAATTGCCACAGTAAAATTCCTAGATAGGTCAGACAAAATCGAAGACCCAGGACCAGAGGAAAGGGAGCAAATTACCAGACATACCACCAGAAAGTCCATTTGGGATAATGATTAGAAATTGGAATGATAGGGGCCACAGAAAAGGAAAAAAATAAATTAAAAATGATCCAGTATTGTATGATAGAATGGCCAAAGGAGCCTTTAATACCCATGTATTTTGGCCCATTTTTGAATCCTTTGAAGACTGGATTTGCCAGTCCTTAAATATACATGTTAATTCAAAGGAACCTTTTAGCCAGGAGGAAAGTGATTATGCAGAATTATGGATCAGGACTTCATGTCTTTTTCCAGCCTCAATATTTACACTAAAAGCAGACGAGAAGTTTGAAGAAGAAGGAAAAAAAAAAAGATAAAGAAAAAGATGATAAATGGGAGTCATTGGATAACCTACCACCTCTATATCCTAACAATCCACCCCCGGTGGTGCATTTTATAATCCTATTTTGTTTTTAAATGTTTTGAGTGTGACAAGGAGGAAGGTGGGAGCATTATCTAAGTAACAGTTTAAAAGGTTTGGTATATTAGCGGTGGTGTTTGATCAGTTTCCTAAGTATCGGAGGAGGGGGGCTGACTGATTATCAAAGCAGTAGAATGGAGAGTCACTTCTTTGGTGGTTCGGGCCTGACCCCTGGGAATTTGGTAAGAAGGGGGAGAGCAAATTTATTTAGGCCTCAATACCTTTTAAACTCCCATCTTGACAGTTACACAGGAGTGATTCCTTGTTTTGTGTAGGCTTACTAACAAAGTACATGAGAAATATTAGCATTCGGCTTGAAATTCGGTCTTGTTGAAATGTAAATTTTGTGGAAAAGGTGGTATCATTTGTCTAGAAGACGGAAGGCTGAGTGCTTCAGGTGTTTTTCCAAAGTCCTGTGAATTTATGATTGGAACGGGGCTCATTAATAATCTGAAATATTAAAGTTTGTATGTGGAAAGAAGAGTTTAATCCCAGAGAATTGGGACATTTGGGAAAAAGATTAGGAAAAGATAGTAAAAACCTGCAATAAAAAGGTTTGCATGGAAATTGAAACAAGGGACAGTAATTAATATAAATAAATAAAAGGAAATGGGAAATCAAGGAAATGGGTAATATCCAAAACAAAGATGTCCTAAAGAAAGCCTCCTTGGGTGCATATTGGCACATTTGAAGGATATTGTTAGAAATGGGGGCACAGAAAGCAAGAGGACTTCCACTAAGTATTGCAATCAATTGTGGCCACTATATAAACTAAATGGCCACTTTATGGGTCAATCGACTGTAACAGTGTCTTGCAATTAATGTTGTTTTTGAGGAGAGAAGGAAAATAGGATGAAATGTTGTATACTGATATGTTGTTTCAGTATCTTGGAGGGAAAAGGGTATGGAATTAAGCTGGCCCCTGACTGAGCCTTTGGTGTTGGCATTAGAAAAGTACAGGCTGGAGAAAGATAAAGGAAGTGTTAAAAGGGTTGCTGAAGGTGTTAAAGGTTGTGTGGCATGTAGTATTTAACAGAGCTGTTTGAAGCTGAATGAGCAGGGAAAGAGGATGTAGGAATGCTAATAGTTCCACCTCAACCCAAGGCTGAGATCTCAAAATCATGGGTATGAGCCATCTGGGGCAGAGGGACCATGATGGGTCCGAGAGAGTTGTCATGGAAACAGAAAAGCAGCTAACTCTTAAAACAACCCGAGTTCATGTGTGAGCTCAGATTGCCAATGGGACCACTCAGGGAACTGTCAACGATTGCATTCCCCTGACTGACCCCCCCCACTGAGACCCTAACCACCCCGGACATTATGTAAAAACCAAAATCTGGTTAAATCAGGAATTGAGAATCTGTTCCAACAAGGTCCAAAAGAAACCCCTATGGAATTTTTGAATTTTTGAATTTTTGGACCAACTTTGAAATGCAATGAGAAAAAAATGGACCTGGCTTCAGAAAACAAACAGAGGCAATTGGCTAGCCTCTTTCCAGGGCAATCAGCCCCTGATATCAGAAAGAAATTGTCTTAGGCTGCAGGACAAACTTACAACAGTCAGGAATGACGGGGACCTGGGGCATCTACCCTAGCAGGTCCACTAGTTGAAATAAAGCTAGGAAACGAAGAGAGAGGCTTGAATTTTCTGTTGGTTACGAGAGCTTCTTTCTCTGTGTTAATTAGTCAGTAAATACAATAGGAGCAACATATTTAGTGTTAAATAGTTTAAAAGGACGATCAGGAACTAAGACAACTACAATAATTGGGAAGGAGGAGGAACGGCCATTCTTACAACCCCTTGATTTGCGTTTTGGGGGTAAGGAACTAAACCATGAATTTTTGTATGTACCAGAATGCCCGATTCCACTCTTGGGACGGGAGCTATTAGCCAAATTAGATGCAACAATAACCTTTGAGGATGGAGGATTAATAATGAAGGTACCTGAGTCCAAAGTAGGACAAATCCTAATGATCAAAGATAAACCCTTTGTTAATATTCCAAGAGAAGTAGAAAATGCAGTTATACCAGCAGTATGGGAAACAGATGTACCAGGGAAGTCAAAACTGGCACAACCGGTAAAGGTGGAATTAAAGGAAGGAGCCAAACCTGTTTGAATCAAACAATATCCACTTAAGATAGAAGCTAGGCAGGGGATAGTGAAAATTACTGACAAATTTCTCAAATATCAGATTTTGGAAGAATGTAAATCGGAATACAATACTCCAATTTTTCCAGTAAAGAAGCCGAATGGCGAGTATAGATTGGTACAAGATCTTAGAGCAATAAATGGAATAACAAAGGACATTCACCCAGTAGGAGCTAATCCTTACACATTGTTAACATCTGTAAGAGAGAAATATAAATGGTTTACCATGATAGATTTAAAGGATGCCTTCTCTTGCATACCTCTTGATAAAGATAGTAGAAAATTATTTGCCTTAGAATGGGAAAACATACTGAAGTTTTTGTACCATATATAGTAACAACCGTTTTAGAACAAAAGGAGGGCCACTGGTTATCACCCAGCCGGATGATGAAATATCAGGCAAAACTAACTGAACACGATGACGCAACCTTGAAAACGACTAACCTGTCAAATCCAGCAGTATTTCTAGGAACTGTTCCAGAAGAAGGGCCGTTGGGACACAATTGTGTGGAAATAATTGAACATACTCATGCCAGCCGCGAAGATTTGAAGGATGTACCCCTTGAAAGGTATGACTGGGAACTTTTTACTGATGGTAGTAGTTTTGTGGAGAATGGAGCACGATACGCAGGCTAGGCAGTAACAACCCTGAAGACAGTAATCGAAGCAAAACCTTTACCACCTGGAACATCAGCACAGCGAGCGGAACAGATAGCCCTAACTCGAGCACTGCAACTGAGTAAAGGAAAGATGGTAAATATTTGGACAGGTTCAAAGTATGCCTTTGGAGTGGTCCACGTTCATGGAGCATTATGGAAAGAGAGAGGGTTGTTGTCCTCACAAGGGGCCAATATAAGATATCACGAGGAGGTGTTAAGTTTGATAAATGCCGTACAAAAACCAAAACAAGTGGCTATCATGCACTGCAAAGCCCATCAAGGAGGAACCTCGAAGATATCAGAAGGGAATCGGTTGGCAGATCGAGCAGCTCGACAAATTGCTCGGAAGGTGTGGAATGTGATGGCTTTGGTACCACTCAAGATAGGCCCCACTCGTCTTAATCTTCCCAAGGAACCAAGATATTCGCCAGAGGATGAGAAATTAGCAAATCTCCTAAAGGCCCGAAAGAACTCTGATGGATGGTATGTAACCGCTACGGGCCAGGTAGTAATACCCCCCTTGGTGATGCGAGAAATACTTCAGACAAGACATAATGAGTGTCACTGGGGTGCAGAGGCAATGGTAACATTTTTAAAACGTAGCATTATCTCTACACATATGTTAACGATGGCAAAATCAGTAACGTCAAAGCGTGAGATTTGTTTGAAAAATAATCCAGTAGCAAGAAAACATGCTGAAATGGGAAGAGTGAGAGTAGGGATAGAACCAGGAGATTACTGGCAAGTTGATTTTGTAGAGTTACCTAGGACTAGCGGATACAGGTATTTGTTAGTAGGGGTTGACACCTTTTCCGGATGGCCAGAAGCCCTTCCCTGTCGCACCAATCAAGCTAAAGAGACAGTAGAATGGTTATTGCGGGAAATCATTCCGAGGTTTGGGGTACCGTTAGGAATATCCTCGGATAGGGGACCGCACTTTGTTGCATCTGTGGTTAAAGACGTAAGCCGGCCTTTAGGAATTTCTTGGCATTTACATACTGCATGGAGACCCCAATCTAGTGGACAGGTGGAAAGGATGAACCAAACACTAAAGGGACAGATCAGTAAAATCTGCCAGGAAGCCAAAATACAATGGCCACAAGCTTTGCCTATAGCCTTATTGAGAATAAGGATCAAGCCAAGCAGTGGAATGTCAGTAAGCCCGTACGAGATTATGTATGGGAAGCCTTCTGAATCCCCAGAACCAAATCCTAATATGCACATAACAGGGAACCAGGATGTTTATAATTACGTATTGTGTCTTGGCAAAACGTTAGCTCAACTTCGAAGTGTTTTGGTGTGGAACCGACCGTTGTCACTGGAAAACCCTGTCCACGATATTCAGCCAGGCGACCGAGTGTACATTAAAAACTGGAATGAAGAACCCCTGAAAGAACGGTGGGCCGGACCTTATCAGGTATTATTGACTACTTTTACAGCTGTAAAGGTAGAAGGGGTGGATGCTTGGATTCATTACACTCGGGTGAAAAAGGTTCCTGAACTTCGGTCGGTGCGAGCTATCGGAGATACAAAACTACAGATGAGGCGCGTATAACCATACAATGTCGGGGTTCTTAACAACGGTAACGACAACAGTAATTGCTTTGTGTAAATACCTTGTAATTGGGTTCCTAGAAATACCAGAAAAATATAAGAAAGAGGAAATATTGAAAGGAGAAAATGTTACTTTGGAATGTGGAATGCACGACGATAAACCAATGACAATTAGCTCTCTACAGGTGGTCTGGGAGAAAATAAATGACTCCGGACAGAGCCAGGAAATATACGTAAACACAACCGGGGACAATACAGGATTGAAGGCTGGATGGAAGGGGAAGGCGTACGTAAGTAATACCCCAGAACTGGGCCTGCAACTGAGAGGAGCTACCACCCTAACCCTGTTTAGTGTTACCAATGTCAACGAAGGAAACTACCGGTGCATAGTAACACGTGAAAATAGCACAGATTATGGGATAAGAGAAATATTGCTATATCCAAAATTGGATAAAGGAATATTGGTAGCCCACCAAAAAGGATCTAGAAGAAAAAGGGAGGACCAGGTACCACGGACACAAGTGGTACAGATCCCACACGGGCAATCATCAGAGAATTTACTGGTAGGATTGATTAAAGATTTTGCCATAATGAAAGGAACTGATAGAATTACTGCTTGTATGCCCATTCCAAAAGCAGCAGGGGACCCACTTGAGTGGGGTATAATAACCTCCCCACTGCCCCAAGTAAAAGGAAATAAAACAATTCAATGTAAAGAAGTGAAAGTTTTAGAGAGGATAAATGTTACGCAATACTATAGGAAACTGAGCCACCCAACATCAAGGTCTGAATGTGAAAAGAAGACGAACTACCAATTCATAACGATAGGCAGATTTAAGAATGTGGGACGGTGTCATTACAACGAACTACGAGAAAAGATCACTTGGGAATGCGAAGAGGAAAATGAGCCAAAAGGAATGGAAGGATGGGATAGTGCTTGGACAGTAAGTTTATTGCAGAAATTCCAGTATGGAGGGAATACATCATGGTGTATTAAATGGCAGGGAAAGCAGAGTGGAACTGATCAGCTTTATACAGTAAGCCAGGTTGATAGTAGTGGTAGACAAGAGTCAACAAAGATAGCTTGGTGGACTTGTGAGAAGAAATATACTTGTGACAGTAATAACGAAGATATCAAGCACTTACCCCCGGTATTGATAGCTCTTAGGGCAGGATGTGCTTGCCAAGGAATTAAGTACAATTCAGAAAGAAATAGCCTGGCAAGTCAAATCGCAGTAGATTGTAGCTATAGTACCATACAAAGTCCAGGACAATTTGTATGGGCAGCCAGTGATGGAACTTGGACTACACACCTGCCGATAGATGGGGAAGTAAAAGAAATAACTCTAGAACTCCCCACACTGTGTCCAATATGAAAAAAGTCTCCTTTTAAGGGAAAGTTGGAAACCCTACAAATTAGTAGAGCAAAAGAAGTTTAGAAGAAGGGGCAGATGAAGATATATGGCATGAACCCTCGGATGGAGTAAAATTCAGTTGGGCATTAGAATCTCTAGTTTGCACAGGTAGCTACTTATCGAAATAGAGAAATGATTTATAAACTTACAGGACAAGTGAGTAGGCTCACGAGAGCCACGAAAGAAGGCTTTAGAAACCTTAATATCCAACTACAAGCTACAACTAAAATGGTGCTACAAAATCGATTGGCATTAGATACACTGTTATTAAAGGAACATGGAGTATGCGGATTTCTAAAAGATCGTATTGATCATTGCTGCATCCACATTCCAAATGTGACTATTGATGTAGAACATGACATAGAACAACTGGCTCGAGTGGAACAAGATGCAGAACAGGAAGAGAAAGATATGACAACAAGCTGGTTGGATAAAATGTTTAGCGGATGGAATATTAGTAATTGGGTTGAATCCTTACTGGAGACGGTAATTATATTGGCGATTGTAGGGGTACTAATTTGGTTAACATTTTATAATGCTGAAAAGTCTGATTCTAAGGAAGACAACCCGGAACTGGACAGTGATGCAAACCATTGCTCGGCATATGGAACCACATCCGCAATACCCTCCACCGGCATATAACAACTTCGGATTACAGAGAGAGAATCTGAGGAACACAGGAGGCGAAATGGAATGAAAACCGAATAGACAGGATCTGTTCCAGATCAAGTGAACCCAACCAGAAGAGCGAATGTAACACAGAGCAGAAGTGGTGGACTTATGAAATGTTGTGACAATCCTCATCTTTGTAATTTTCTTGATTCCTAATTGTTGTAATTTTTCTTGATTATGTTATTGGTGGGTGCTGAGCGTAAAACATTCTAGTTAGCTAGTGAAAGCATTTGCCCTCCTCAAAGGAGTGAAATACTTTCAAAGGGGGGAAATGTTGGTAATAGAAGATGAACTATACATTTATCCAATGAATATTGCTTAATATGTGTTACATTTGCGATGTACTGTGCCTGGGCTGCGCTTGGAAGATACAAAATAGATGCGCAAAGATAGCATGAGAGAATGCACCGATTCATGATGAGGAGTAAGGAGGAGGACTCAAAGAATGCCAAACTTGCAAGACATCTAGATAACGGGGGCCCCTCGGACCCCGGGAACTGGATCAAACCAACCTTACGGTTTGGACTGAGACCAAGGGCTCAGAGAGCATGCGCAAGAAGAAAAGGTAGAAAGTTCAACTCTGATGAAGACATCTTACTTCATCCCGACGACCACCCGGACGACCACCCGAGAGTGATACGCAGGCGCAGAAGGACTGATAAGATAATTAGCATACGAAGCGGGGCTAGGCGGAGCTAGGAAATGAATATGCATAGATGTGTTGTAAAACTTAATGCATATGTAATATTTTAGGAGATACGAGAGAACTGAGTGAACAAATCGGACGAAGTTCGATTTGGGCAGGCATGCCCCTAACGTCCGGCGCCTAATAAAGCACCTTCATATAATCACTTTGTGGATTATGCGTCTTCAGTGAATGCTAACAACCCCATCCCTAACCCTTAACCTCAACCTCCTAATGCTAATGTCACTGACCGTAGTCTCAACCCCAAACTGCCCTGAACCTCAGACAAGGAACAGGCCCCGAACCCCAAACAAGGAACAAAGAAACAAATGCACAATATACACGATGCTTAAAACTACAGTAAAGCCCCAAACCCTGGAAACAGGCCCCAAACACTACAGACAGGCCCCAAATGTTACAGAAAAGCCCCAACCCCAGATGCAGGCCCCAAAACAAGGACACAGGCCCCAAAGCTCAGATGCAGGCACCAGATCCCAGATGAAGGCCCCAAAAGCTACAGACAGGCTGCAAAAGTCCAGACACAGGCCGCAAACACTACAGACAGGCACTGAACACTACAGACAGACCTGAACCCCAGATGCAGGCCCCAAATGGCCAAGATGCAAGCCACAAAACCCACATGCAGCTCCAAGGACTCCAGATGGGCCCCAAAACCCAAACACAGACCCCAAATGCTAAATTAAGGCCCAAAAGGTATTGACACAGGCGCCAAATGCTATATAGAGGCACGAAAGCACAGATGCAGGCCCTAGATGCTCAAGACACAGACACAACTTGGCTTTATAGATTGCTGGAAAGTAGACTTCATCCTCAACAAGGCGTACACAGGCTACACTGGATGGGGCTTCAAGTCCCTCTTCACCTGCAGAAATAGACTGACATTATGCACTGCCATGTGCATCATGCAGTGAAAACTCAATAACCAAAGTTATTAAACACATTAAGCAGGTATTCTTTATTACAGCACCGGGTGTGGGGGAGATCACTCTGCCTAACACACACACACCATGGGTGTTTATAGTAATTTGATATATACATATTCATCTCACTTCCCCGTAAGTCTCTTGCATATTCATTAAGTATCTGAAGAATTATTAACATAGGTTCCCACCCTTATTTGCATGCACGCTAGAGTCCTTGGGTGGTTGTCCGGTGTACTCTGGTGGTCTTTTGATGAAGGCCAGAAGTCTTCCTCACTGCTAAACTTCTGACCCTTCCTTTCTATTACAGATTTCAGCAGTCCAAGCCAGTTCTTGCTTGTTTTATTATCCGTGTGTATGAAGTCTTTTCTTCCCTTACCTTTTAGTGTTGTCCCATCCTCATACTCCCTGCCTCAGTCCTGTCCTTGTGGTTGATATACAGCATACTCCCTGGGTTAGCTAAAACCTGCAAAATCTAAATGCTTTCCCTTGTTCCCTGTCCCATGCAGACTTTATCTGCTACATCACCCTTCCCAGAAGCTATGTGGCAATTATAAAAGACCAATTCTAAAGACTGATATCACATCCCACCCGCAGCACCTGGTGAACAAAAAAGAAAGCAACCGCAGTGCTTGGAAGTGCTGCAGCACGTGCCGCTCCTTGCTGCTCTCTGGCCTCGCCTCAAATCCTCAGCGACATCAGTTGAGAGCCTGTCATGCCACCTGCAAAGCAAGAGGGAGACCCTTCTCACCTTGCACTACTCAGCCATTCTGCTCCAACCTAGCTGACAACCAGCCCACCTTCTCGCACTGCTCTTCAGTGTGCAGTGTGCCCCTCTGAGGCTGTGCGAGACACCTGCCAAAGAGGAAGAAAAGCACAGGATGAGGTAGCAGCCAAAGCCACAGCATCCCTAGCACAGTTAGTCTCATCCACTCCCTTACCGCAGCTGTTCACCTGCCCCCGAGGCATATGATTCTATCTGCCCTCATAAGCCAGCTACAGCACCCCTAAAATGCAAACAGGATTTTTACTGTATTTTATGTAGTAAAGGAACTGCAGTGACAACAGCACCCCAAAAAATAACTGCTACATCTGTTCATTACTCACCTTGCCAGAGGCAGCTCGGGTCATGACATCCCATGTTGGATGCTGCATTTCAGCTTTAACAAAAAAAAAAAAAAGAGAGAGAGAGAAAGGAAGATAATCATTCCTCTGTCAGCATTAGCACCCATCCCTCAACACCACAAGTGACCCCATTTTTAATTTTATCGTTTCAGAACAGCAGCCCTCTTGCCTCGGCACCCTTGGAGAGATGGTTTCAAAAAATAAAATAAATTAAATGGAATCAGGCTGGCAATGCAAGAGCAGCGCAGTCAAAGCTACAGCTGGGGAGAAGAGCAGAGCTCTGGCACTCTGGCGAGGCTAGCTACAGTACATTTTGCATAGGGTCAGGGTCCTGTAAAAAGCGAAGAGAGAACACACCAGGAAGCCGTAAATTAATTACACCCAAACCATCTGGCCAGGTCCCAGCCTGGACACGCCACAGGGAAAGAACAAGCCGTGGTGTTCAACGGAACCCTAGCACTGCCAAAACACTACAGCACAGCAAGGCTTGCCCTTGGCAAAACACTTCTTGGCCTTTTGCTGCAGTGTGCTTTGCCCAGGGCAGGGGTGGGGGTCTGTTTAGGGTGTAGGTTTTCAGAAGCAACAAAGCTCAGAGTCCTGTTGTGTGTGGGATTGTATTAAGGCTGCCAGTTGTGGTCTCCCAAAAGGCTGTCATCATCAGCATTTCCTAGGTAGCTTAGGTAGCTTTAATCTAAGGTTAGGGTGAGTATTAGGGGAGGGAAAGGTTTGGAAGGAAAGTGCAGAGACCTGATGGGAGAGGGGATGCATAAAGCTTGCTAAATGAATTTCAGGTCTCCTTGATTGCAGTATAAGGTTCTTGCCACTTTGCCATTAAAAGGTCACAGTCCCAACTTCAGAGCAGCACTTGATGTCCACTTCAGAAAGGATGGACTCCTGAAGAAGAGGAGAAGCATTAACAAAAAAGAAAACCGATATATCGGAGAATACATATTCGCTCTGGCAATGCCAGAGTGACAAAATCAAAGGTGCAGTCGGGGAGGAGGGCTGAGCTCCGGTGCTCCTTGGCAGTAAGCTGCAGTGTGCTTTGCCTGGTGTGAGGGTTCTGTTTAGGTCTTAGGTTTTGGGGCATGACAAAGGTCAGAGTATGGTTGTGTACAGCTTTCCAAAGGAAATTCAGTATTCTTTGAGTGCAGTGTAAGGTTCTTGGCATTTTGCCATTAAAATCTTGGAGATCCAACTTTGGAGCAGCACCTGATATCCAGCTTGGAAAGGATACACTCCCAGAAAAAGAGGAGGAGCATTTAAGAAAGAGAAAACCAATGAAACAGAGAATAGCTTCTAAAAGTGATGTCCTCGGCCTGGCAATGCCAGAGCCACAAAAATCAAAGCACGTGCTGGGTGTCTTGAGCTATGCTTAGCGAGCCGCAATCAATATGCACGTCCAAGCCCTGTGAACACTGCTGCAAAAGCGAAGAGACAGCATACCAGGAAGCAGGTAAGTTAAGTGCATGCAAACCATCTGGCCATGTCCCAGCCCGGACACGCCACAGGGAAAGAACAAGCCGTGGTGTTCAACAGAACCCTAGCACCGCCAAAACACTATGGCACAGCAAGGTTCCAGGAGACCAGTACGGCCAGGCAATCCTGTCTCAGTTAACTGTGAGTTTGGACAGCATGAATTGTTAAGCCTGCTTTGTTCATATCTTGCATATCTTGTAGGATAGGCTTGCAGAAGGCTTTATGATTATTTTTTCTATCTGTATACCTCTCTTTGTTGTTTTAGTATCATCCAGTGAAAGATGTTTTTGGGTGGCCTTTCTCCTCACCTTCCTTGGCAGGGGAAAAGGAAATGAATCTCCAAACTTTGCATGGGATTTATGCAAGTATGGGGCTATTACAACCACAACCCCCACCACAACTGCTCTCTCATTCCTCCTCCTCAAAAGGAAAGGGGAAGAAAATACAATGGAAAAGACTCAAGGGCCTCAAGATTCAACATAGGGACATTAATGTAATTTATTACCTATTGCTAACAAGCTAGAGCAGTGAAAAACTAAAAACAGCTTCCCCCATACACCCACTTCTACATCCTTCCCCCTGAACTGCATGGGGAAACAGGGAAGGGGGACTGCAGTCAATATATAACACTTCTCAGTCTTCATGGTCACTCTCTGTCTCTTCTCCATTGTGGGGTTTCTCCCACAGGATGCCATCCTTCCCAAACTGATCCTGCATGGACTTCACACAGGCACCAGTTCTTCAAGAACTTCTCCAAATATACCATGGGGTCCATCCATCAGAAGCAAACTGTTCTAACACAAGTCCCCCATGGGCCACAGTTCCCCCCAGATCTCCTCCTCCTGTTGTGGGCTCCTCCACGGGCTGCAGCACAGAAATCTGCTCCACTGTGGTACCCCATGGGCTGCCACCATGGTCCTCTCCACAGAATCATTAAGGTTGGAAAAGACCTTCAATATCATCTGGTCCAACCATCACCCTACTACAAATGTCACCCACTAAACCATGTCCCTAAGCACCACGTCCAACCTTTCCTTGAACACCCCCAGGGTTGGTGACTCTACCACCTCCCTGGGCAACCCATTCCAATGCCAATTCTCTTTCTGAGAAGAAATGTCTCCTAATTTCCAAACTAAACCTCCCGTGATGCAACTTGAGGCTATTCCCTCTAGTCCTATCACTAGTTACTTGTGAGAAGAGGCTGACCCCCAGCTCTCCACAACTTCCTTTCAGGTAGCTGTAGAGAGCAATAAGGTCTCCCCTGAGCCTCCTCCACACTAAACAACCCCAGTTCTCTCAGCCGCTCTTTGTGTTCCAGGCCCTTCACCAGCTTCATAGCCCTTCTCTGGACATGCTCCAGGGCCTCGATGTCTTTCTTGTAGTAAGGGGCCCAAAACTGAACACAGTACTCGAGGTGCGGCCTCACCAGAGCTGAGTACAGGGGAATGAGCACCTCCCTGGTCCTGCTGGCTACACTATTTCTGATACAAGACAGGACATCATTGGTCTTCTTGGCCACCTGGGCACACTGCCAGCACATGCTCAGGTGAGCATCAACCAACACTCCCAGGTCCCTTTCCTTTTCACAGTCTTCTAGCTGCTCTGCCCCAAGCCTATAGCGCTGCATGGGGTTGTTGTGGCCAAAGTGCAGGACCCGGCACTTAGCCATGTTCAACCTCATCCCATCGGCCTTTGCCCATCAACCCATCCTGTCCAGATCTCTCTAAAGAGAAGGGTACTCTGAGAGACTGGGCAAAGTAGACAGTAGTTTGGTCTTCTCCATTCCAAAGCAGTTATGCCAAAAGCCCACTAGTACTCTTCTGGGTCCTCTCCTGGGTCTATGCCATGGAGCTTCTGCACCAGTCACAATGGTGTGCTTCTGCCTTTCACTGCCGGTTAGTCTCACTTCAGCCTTATACTCCTCGGGGTCTGATGTGCCAGGTCATTGAATGCAAACATTCCAATAAACCTGGTAGTCCGTTTCCTCCACCTGATCGAAGGCAGGGCTCCCCTAGTCTTGGTCATAGCATCTCTTACTCACTTCTTGTAAATGAAAACAAGAAGACCCTTCATTAAGAACGGAAGAAATATCAGCCCTTCTACTCTGGGGAACTGCCTGCTGGAAACTGGAGCAGCAATTTTACTGGCAGAACCCTGCTTTTGCTGCTGTTCTTTCTTGCGACTCACTTACCTGTTCCTCTAGTGTCAAGGTAGATTTTCCCATCCCACTTCCTCATCTTCTCCCTCTTGTCCCGCAGGCAAAACCAATGGACAGAGGAATCCTTACTCCTAATATCTGAGATACCGGTCCATACAGGTGGGGAGGAAGATATATTGTCTTTGAGTTTCTGGACCTCTCAGGACAATTTCTCCACAGTTGATATGCAGGTCCATAGGGAAGCAGAGAGATTTTCTTTGTGTTGGCAGAGTTGGCTGGCCACTACATCCACTGTTGGTTCCTCTCCATCTTCCCAGCTCATCACTGCCAGTGCACTGGTCTAAGACAACAGTGCATTCCACCGTTTCCAAAGGCTGAGGGCTTTTTCCCATTTCCCAATCACTTTGTCAATGACCTTTTCCCTATAGAGGGAACTCAGCTGCTTGGCTTCCTTGCCCTCTAGTTCATGGCTACTGTCCCCATTATTCCTGCATCAGAGCAGCCAGGTGATAATGTGCTTACCTGGATGACAGCTGAAATCTTTTCATATATCTCGTGGCTCACTCTGAGATAGAGACTAGGTGGTTTCTGACTTTTTAAAGCCTTCTGCCTTCTTCCTCCTCCTGTTCTCACAATGGCCTTGCATAGCAGTTTGCCTCTTCTAATTCTTCCTCCTGATCATTCCTAGGAGAAGCTTCTTCTTCCCTTACTAGACAAGCTGACTTCTGCTTCTATTGCTTCTTCTTGACTATAGGTGCAAATGATACTGACACCAGTTGGCTTTCTGGTTGAGCCACAGTTTCTGTCATCGAAACAGACACATAACAGCCACTGTGTCTGTTATGGGAGTTGGATTAGCCCCAGTGTGCTATTTTGTCATCACATCCAGAAACCTCTTCCCATTGAGGGTACTGAATAGTGTTGAAAAGGGTTCGGTAGGCATGGGCAAGGTCCTGGCACACTGCAGTGATTTGTGACTGTCTGGAATAGCCAGGGCGACAGCATACTTTTTCCCAAACATTTTAACAGTTTATTGGGATTTTGCTCTTGTTCAGAGATGAAATTCCAGAACACTGGAGGTGTCCTCTATTCTAGGTGCCTGGCCATACTATCCCACACACCCTGTCACTCCTAACTATTCAGCCTCAGGGCACATGTCTGGGTGTTATACTTAAATAGTTATTTATATGTTAAAAAAAAAAAAAAAATCAACTTCTTGTACTGAGATCGGGACAGTTTAATTAAAAAAAAAAAAAAAGGAAAGAAAAAAATAATATTAACAAAATGAATACACAGAACAAGTAAGTGATGCATGACACCATTGCTCACCAGCTAACTGATGCCCAGCCAGTCCCAGACCAACAGTAGCCTCCCTGGCCAACTCCCCCCACTTTCATTGTTCAGCATGACACAATATGGTGTGAAATATCCCTTTGGCCAGTTTGGGCCATCTGTCCTGTTCGTGTCCCCTTTGAAAGGTCCTTGACTCTGTGTAAGTACTGCTCAGCAACAACTAAAACATGGTGTGCTATGAGTATTTACTATGAATATTATTCTGATCCTAAATCCAAAACACGGTATGATACCAGCTACTATGAAGAAAACTAACTCTATCCCAGCTGAAACCTGGACAGGAAAGTTTGTATGTGAGGAGAAACCTTTCCTCCCAATGCGTTTCAAAGAGTTGAGGCTGCCCACTCAATGCTCACCCTTCTCTTCAGTGGGAGAATTGTTGCTGTTTTTTTGTGCTTCACACAAAGGCCTTTGCAGGCCTTTGGGCGGGGTGGGTTTTCTAAGCATGTTTTCTGAGTGTAGAAGGAGCTCTGTCTTTGAGACCTGAACCATGTCTTCCTGGGAGTGTCTTCGAGCTAGTGCTTCTGATGTCACTTCTCCCTGATTAGGGGATAGATAGGGCAGAAGCAGAGATGTGGCTTTTGTATGAGCTTGTGTGGTCACCTGTGCCTGACTGCACAGCAGCAGGCAAGTCTTGTGTGTGTGTTCATGTATGCGATATTCCTTGGGTGAAGAATAAATATAAGCATCCATTAGCTTTCACAGATACCATTCAAACACAGCTGGAGCATCTGTCACAGCTACACTCTGTCTTTAGGAGAGAGCAGGCAAATACAGACTTCCAAAAGTGCTCATCACATTGAGGAAGCCTCTAGGCCTGAGTTTGTGTGTAAGTGGGTGGTCTGGATGAACTGAATCACAATGTTTCATCCCTGTAAATCCTGAGCAGGCAAAGCTCTGAAGACATGTTCAGAAATGTGAACTAGTCTTTTTTTTTTTTACTCATGAATATGCCTTGTCAAATCACAGCTGCTTCGTGGTCACCTAAACCTTGCTTGTTTACAGATTAGACCAAAGTTCCAGAGCAAGTATTAGGGTGAAATAGACTGAGAATAAGTGAGGTGGTAGCATTCTCTTAGCATGCAGTTACTGAAGGTCTAACTAGCCCATCTTGCTTCCAACTGTTGCAAGAGATTGCAATTCTGAAAATAAATTGCATTTGGTGTTTGGGCCAATGCCACCAGATTAACCACAGCCACTGGGGCCACAGATAATAAATATTGTGAGAAAAAGGGGGTCTATATGCTTTGGGATGGGTGTGGGGCACTCCAAGGGAGGGGGTATGAGAACCTAGTGACATGGGGTGACATCCCAAAGAATGTTGGGGACCCAGTAGATAGGGGAGTTCCCCAGAGGTGTCCCAGAGGGAGTCCTAAGGGAATCCTATGGGACATGGGGCAGGTTCCACAGACAACACAGAGATGCTGGCACAGTCCAAGGCCTGTATTTCCCCGGCAAGATCCCTGGGGTTTTCCAAGGTGTTTCTTGCCCCTGGGGGAGGTCTGGTGGGACCCAGAGGCATCCTCCTTGGTCATGCTTATCTCTGTAGGGGACAGGCAGGTCCCACGTTGATCATGACCACACAGGAACCCTGCCTCCACTTCTTGGCTCCAACCTTGAGCTACCTGGACCAGCTCAGCCACTACTACCTCCTGTAATGAAGACCCTGAGGACACAGGTACACAGGTCATGGCCAGGCATCAGACAGGGGAACAGGAGGCACAGGAAGACAGGGCTCAGGGCCTGACACCAGGGAGACAGGGAACACACAGGGGGACATGGGGACAAGGAGGTGAGGTAAGTGAGCAGAGGTCAGAGACTAAAAGTGGGGATGCATGCAGACAGGGCATAGAGGGTAATAGAGGTCAGGAGTTAGGGCTTGGAACCAGTGACTGGGGAAGAGGGATCCAAGGAACACAGGGAGAGGGACAGGTTAAGGGCCTGGCAAAGGATACAGCTGGACTGTGAAAACACGGGACATGTTCCACCAGGAACACAGCAGGACATCGAGAAAACAGGGCTCAGGATGAAGCTGCTACTGGACAGTGAAAGACATGGTGGAACCAGGGGAACAGGGGGACATGGAGCAAGGTATGGCCTGATCCTGTGGGTTCCCAGAGCCATCCATAGTCCTGGCATGCCCTCCAGTCCTCTCCAAACACCTCATGATCCTAAGTGCCCCCCTTGATACTACCAAATGCTGTTGTGCTTCACAAGACCCTCCTTATAACCCTAAGGTGCCATTTGACCCCCTCCAGACCACTGGGTGCCCACAGGTACCTCCCATGACCCTCCACATGATCCTCCATTCCTCTGAGATCCTACAGTGCACCCCAGATAGGGGGGTGCGCCCCCACTTACCCTATGGTCCTTTTCATTGCCCTATCTTGCTCCAGCCCCCTGAATTCCCAGCATTTTCCCCATAACCTCCCAGTTAGGGAGATCCCACCTTTGTTGGAATTCCCAGGGATCTCTCCTTCCTCCTGGGGGAGGGCAGTGAACACCTCTACCTCTTGGCCATGCTCAGGGCTCCCCACATAAACCAGGGTCAGGTCAAGGCAGGTCTATGGGCAGGGACACAAGACATGGAGTGAGGTCAGGGCAGGTACTGCCCCCATTGCATACTTCCAACAGTGCCAAACTCACCTGGGGTGTGAGGATGTAGCCATAGAGCTTGGCATGCCAAAGGACTGTTTCGAGGCAACCCCCGGTGGGCCCCCGGGTGCCCCGGAGGACCCCGCTCGGCGACCCCAGGCAGGCCCATGGCGCAGCGGCAGACCCCGCCTGGCGACCCCCGGCGGGCCCCCGGGCGCCCCAGTGGACCCCGCCTGGCAACCCCCAGACGGCCCCTGGGCGCCGAAGCAGACCCGGCCCAGTGACCCCAGGCGGGCCCCGGGTGCCGCAGCGGACCCCGCCCGGTGACCCCAGGCGGGCCCCCGGGCACCTTGGTGGACCTCGGCCTGCGACCCCAGGTGGGCCCCCAGGCACTGCAGGTCCCGGGTTCTCGGCGAGAGTCGGTGCCTGGGGTCCACCGCGGCGCCTGGGGGGCCCAGCGGGCGTTGGTGCCCGGGGTCCGCCGCGGGGCCCGGGAGCCCGGTGGGAGTCTGCGCCCAGGGTCTGCCGTGCTGCCCGAATGCCCGGCGGGAGTCTGCGCCCAGGGTCCGCTGTGGGGCCCAGGGTCCCGGCGGGGGTCACCGGGCAGGGTCTGCTGGGGCGCCCGGGGTCACGGCGGGAGTCGGCACCTGGGGTCCACAGTGGGGCCTGGGGGCCCGGCAGGAATCGGTGCCCAGGGTCCACCGTGGGGTAGGGAGCTCACCAGGAGTCGGCGCCCGACTTACCCACTTACTTATTCCAAACTAAGTTGAGATTGTATTTGTTTGTTTCAGAATCTCAGAAATAAAGTCCACAGTTTTAGGCAGTTCTAGATGAAGGTGCCTGCTGGAATATACAGCTATATTTATTTACACATTCCTGTGAAGAGACTTTTCCAGTTACCTTTGCATTCACACGGTATTACCTCTACATTGTCAACTTCCTGATGGTTCACCAGTGTTAGTTTCAGCAGCATATGGCTTTCCTAGATATGTATCTGAAGATCCTTTTTTTTTTTTTTTTGGAATGTTGACTACTCCAAGTGATAAGATCCCAAATGATTTGGGAACATAATTGTATCCTACATCCCTAAAGACCAGGTGAATTAAATGAAAGATCTATGGGAAAACTGCACTTGAAATGTACTGGTAGATGATTCAAATTCCAAATGATAACTGGTTATTAATGGTGTTTCTCTGGAGGTACACTTGACTTGGGGAAAGCAGTTGGATGGAGTCTAGGCAGCTGTTGGGCGTAGGCCCAATAATGGAGCCAATGTTAAGAGGCTTGATAGAGAATTTTGTGGTTGGTGAAGAGTGGCATCAGGTGATGTTAAGTGTTTGAGATGTATAAAAAATATTTTGGGGGAATAAAAATGTGGTCCTAGATTACAGGCAAGATCTTTCTGTTATAAATGACTGAGTCCCAAATAGGATTGCAATCAAAGTTTGCAATTTATTAAATGAATAGAGGCAAGCAAACAGCACTGGGTGTGCCGGGAGTCTCTGCTCCACCAAGACGCACACCTGTTACGTAAGGCAGCGGGTTTTTATGCTCCTAGGCTAATACATATTCGTTACTACTTCTAGAAGAGGCAGGGTTATTATAATTGGATTCTGGAATCCAAAACCCTCCCAGGGGCGCCTGCTTATCAGTCTCTGGCGGTCTCTCAGGGGTCGCTTGGGCTGAAGGCTGGTGGTCTTCCTCCCAGGCTTTTGTCCTTCAGTCGTCCTTCAGCTCCCCCTTCCTCCTTATTTGTAGCCTCTGGGCCGGATTTCAGAAACTCTCACAACATCGCGTGCAGTAGTCAGCAGTTTTCTCTAAAAACCCCCTTTGTTCCCTTATCACCTAGACTGGGGCCTCAATGTTAACCCTTCAAATCCCTTAGTGACATGAATTGCTGGACCATTACTTACATTTCTCTAATCCTCTTCTAGAGCATGAACTGTAGAGCTCTTTTTAGTGTCTTAAATGGACTCAGCAGATATGATATGGTACATCTGACTTGATGTACCAAAACTGCTTGGAACATTTCAAGTGAGGATTTGCTTTGCATAAGATTTGCAAGGATTTGACCTGAACAATGATACTAACACTTTGATTTCTGTTGGAAACACCTTGCTGTGTTTTTAATCTTCTAAAGGACATGGGCTAATGGTGTGGTGTTTTGCAGTTGTCATGGT
Source organism: Cygnus atratus (assembly GCF_013377495.2). Classification (NCBI taxonomy): domain Eukaryota; kingdom Metazoa; phylum Chordata; class Aves; order Anseriformes; family Anatidae; genus Cygnus; species Cygnus atratus. The sequence continues at coordinate 42,766 of NC_066369.1, forward strand.
GAAGAAATGTATGCAACTCTTTCTGGAGCTAGAAATTGCATGTCTTTACTCTCTGGAATGTTGAAAAAAATTTGTTTAGGGCTGAACTTGCAAGATAGTGAGTAGATAACAGTAGAAAAAATATGGGTACCAATCCTTGCAATTTACATATATTGGATAGACTGCCATGTGTCTTCCAGCCCAAACGTACTAGACATCTTATATACATTTTTTTACTACACTGTACAACTGTGGAACCATTAGCATCACACCCATGCAGTATTTAGCTTGTTTCCATGCTACACAAAGGACTAAAATCTTGAAGCGTGCCTGTACATTCTCTTGCTTTTTTTTCATGTATTGCATACAATTAAGGATAAATTAATCTTCAGCTTGCTGAGATACTAGCTATACATTTCCTTGTTATTTTCTGCCAACAGTCCTCTATTAAAAAAAAAATCTATCTTTTCTTTAAATGCCAAAGTAATCTTCCAATATTTTTCAGATGCTGGATTACCTTCTTTTTAGCAGCACTAAGAGGAACCAAAACTTTTCTTCACCTGGTTTTCTTTCTGCTAAATGAAGGCCCCACTTACCCTACTCAGCTCTTAGGATTATAGGGAGAAACCTTATTGTAAGGAATGCCCTTAACCATCAGAGATCTCTTCTAGATGCTTCCTCCCAACTTAAAGCAAAGAAAGGCTTGGTAAGTCCCACATATTCTTCGGTCTAAAGCCTGCAGTGAAGTCCTTCAATTCTTAGGAGGAAGTTGCTAGTGAACCTGATTGAAAATTTTCATTGACAATTTGTTATGAACTAAATACAAAAATGAATAACATCTGTTTAATTTGTTTGTTAATTTTAGGAATTAACCTTACATATTTTACTTGCATTTAAAAGTAACTATAACCATACTTAGCCCTGAAGCTCAAATTGGCTGTCACTAAACAGATTTTACTGGTTTTAAATACCCTTGGCCAATATATAAGCATTTCTGTATAAATAGAAGTGTGTATAAACTGAAGTTCAGCATCTGAAACAAAAAAACTTCTGATCTTTTTCTACAAATCTAAGCTTTCCTCATCGCGTGCTTTGCTACTTCTAAGCTGATGCCCACAGGAAAAGGAATAAATATCTAAAGGGTGAACTGGAGCATCAGAATCTGCTGAAGCAAAAACATAAAAGAGAAGGCTTCTTAACAAGACCCTGAGACCGCATGCTATCCTGTGATTCCTTATGATTTAAAACAAAATTCTGCCTGTATGCAGAAATGTGGCTTTTTACTATATTCATAGTTGGAGAATGCCAATGGGAATAAAAGAAATAAATAACCTGTTTGCGTTTGTGGTCCCTTGCGGGTTAAGCATTTGGGTCTTTGCACCAAATGTGCCTTTTCTGTTATGGAGATTTGCCATCTTCACTTTTTACCCTATACATCTTCTGCTTGGACTCTGGAACGTGTTTGTTCCAAACAAACTGTTGCTGTGTTTGTAGTGTTCTCTGTTTACCCAGAGCTATGAAGTTAAGTCAGGACTGGTGGGAACTTCTGTGCAGTTTCAGAATGGATAATGTGGTGGCAAGAGGAGTGGTAAACACAACCTCCTGCATATTTAAGTGAATATTTGTCAAAAGATTAGTACAGCTGTACTGACTTAGGAAGAGACACAAGTGTTGATGCTCCATTTAAGTGAGCTTAATATACTATACTTAAACAGCTTACTATATTACACCTTAGAACTTTGACAGTCCTACTCTCCAAGGGTATGACAGGGACTATTTGAGTCATTGGGACAGTGTAATCTTTGCGGCCTATCCTTCCCCTGAACACATCTGTTGAGTGTCTAGAACATATGGGCAGATCTACTTTTTTTTTTTCTCCCCCCTCCTTGGGTTTTCTAAGAACTACGTATAGGAGGTCAGGTCAGGCTGTAAGCCAATGTTGTTAGCAGTTACTAGTGAAATAACTGTGTAGGATCTCCAGAGTGTCCCAGTTTTAAAAGTGACTGAATATGTTCTTGGTAAAACATGACTGTCTTCTGAAATGGGTATGCGTAAAGGATGCTAACCTCTATACTTGTGAACTGGGTCCTTAAATACTGTTATAAATATTTTTCAGTTTTCTGCCACTGAAATTCCTTTACAACTTTTGATGACTTTTCCCTAATATTTGATGATATTAAATAATTTCATGATTTTTTTTTTATGTACAGCAATTATGATTTTAGAAATATACCCCATTCTGCCTACTGCATGTCTGGAAATAAAAGCTTTAGTCTGTTCTGTTACAGTATGCAGTAGTCCTAGTGCTGGAGTTCTCAACCCACCATGTACCAAGGGGTTAATTTGTTTCCATCACTGGGGATTTGAATTGTTCGTCAGTGCTGAGGTCACTGTCACTGTTAAATGACAGATGTCTTTCTGAAAATCCCTTGCATCTTTCCTTGTGATGTAAAGTTCAGTGACTGCAATAACAGGGTGTTGTTCTTTAATAACTGTTAAATTTATTCTTTAGAGAATTTGCAAAGATGTCCTATTGCTCTCGGAGAGCTCCCTTGATGCCAAACTCAGCATTTTCTTTTTGCATAATGCCTACAGATTTAGAGCCACTGTACTCCCAGTTGTATAGCTTCTGTATCCCTGGTTCAGTGCTGCTGAAATACCCATAAATCTCTTTTCTTCTAGTGGCTTTGTGCAGCAGCTGGGGGATGACAATAAGGTCCCTGATCTATAATTCCAGACAGCCCCTGAGGGTGAGCAGATTGACCAATCCTCACCCCCAACGTAAGCCCGGGGTACTTGCTGTCCCTGAGAGGTAGTTGTCTAATGCTTTCCATTTGTATTCTGTATGAAATTCTTCTTGATGCTGGACTGTTGTTCACTTAGAGAATTATCCAGTGCACAGTATATAAACTCCCACTAGAGATTGAATGCATGTAAATAAAGCATGTCTTATGTCTAGCATAATGTAACTTTAAGTGAGAAGAAATAGACTAAATCTCTGCGCCCTGTAACACTGCATTCACTGCTCAGATCTGCACAGTGCAGTCACAATCTGCATTTCTATGTCAAATGGATAGAGGTGAAGAGGACAGCTGTATAGGTTTTCTAATTTCAGGGATTTCCTGGCTTTTTATTCAATTTGATTAAAATGCAACACTGACTTTTTAAAATAACAGCTGTTTTCCAAATACTCTCGTGAAATAGTAACGTTGATGTTAAAACAGAGAGAGACATAGTTTGAAAAATGTGATTGACTGACCTTTATGCTACACATGCCACATGAAAATGTTACTTTATACTCAGTGTTTTCACACCACCCAAAAGCCTGGCAGGCATTTCAGACTACAGACAGAAGATGATCCCTGCCCTACAGACTTTGCAATCTCTTTGTAATCTCTAGCTATATATATTTCAGCTATGTTATTTTTGCAACTTTGATAGCTGTGTAGGAGCATTGACACGTATTTTAACTGTAAATTATATAGAAAGGGTCTGCTTGAAAGCTAGTACTCATGTTCTTATAAACCTCCATCATCTGTTTTAAACTTTGAGTTTAATGAAGTGTAAAGGGCTATTTTTAAATGCAAGGTGTTACACATATGCTATCAGTCTTTGATTACACTTCACTTATCCAAGCACATTTAATGCTGACACAATTGTCAGACTAATTTTTTCTGCAGCAGTTTTAAAGCAGATTAAACTGCTTCTGTTTCAGTGGTTTGCTATTTGCCAGAAAAGAAAAAAAATAGTATTTTTACTGAAAAACTGCAGTCACTTGTTTCATGGAAGTGGAAAGCCCTGTGTGAAGTCCTCAATGCACTGAAGCCAATGGCAAAGCTCCCGTTGACTGCAGCACAGCCAGGGCAGTGCCCAACAATGTTTTAGTAAGATTGAATATTGGACACTTCATCAGCATTACTCTTACAAAGCAGATTGTTCTTCTCATATTATGGAAATATAATACCGTACATGCTCTATGAAAAAATAATCCACAAATAAATGAAGATAGTTTTTTCATTAAAATATTTGTTCTCACTTATAATTTCCACATTAGATTCTTGCACATTTTTAAGAAGAGATTACCTTTCTGGAGGAGGTGGACAGAAGATTAGGGGACACTGATCTGTCAGAACAAATGAGTAGCTTACTCCAGAGAACAAACCAATGGAAAGACAAAGTCATATCTGATTTGTATTTCAGTCTTCTCTGTAAAGATAGCTCTGTTTATGGCCTTTACTCTGCCCTTCCTCAGATGAGGATTCAGGAAGGCAAAGAGTAAATCCTATTTAAAACTTCAGCAGCTGTGTTCATAGAGCCTCTACTTTTACTTTAAACAAAGGATTCAGTTGCCCAAATTGAATGTGGAAGAATATAGATCAATCGCTAATAAAGATCAATCTCTAATAAATTTGGATCTGGTCTAAAAAACTTGATCTGTACTGAAAGAGTTAAGGATCATTAAATTGCAGTAGGTTGTTTGAATTAAGGGAGGCACCTGTAGGGTTTTTAGTGTTTTTTTTTGTTATGATATAAATGCAATATATTGCCTTTCAGAGCACGAAATATGCCTTATCTCTCTAGTCTTGCTTAATTGCAGCAAAACTCACAAGGCACAAAGTAGGAAAGTGTACCTAAAATAATCTTCAGAGCACACAGTTTTGTGCCAAAGCATGGTGGTTTGCTAATTACTTTTATGTAAGAGCCAAGCACAGTGCTTGGTGAGAAGATGGACATTCGTATGGTCTGCCTGTAAGGGGGTTAAAATGCTAATGTAAATGTATGGTGTAGTTAACGTAGTCTTAACTATAAGGAATTTTGCCTCAACATTAACTTGTCTTTGTTTTGTCCTTACTGTTCTCAAGAGGTTTCTTTTAGCTAGAGATTTGTGACCACATGATTTTAGGATGCTAGAGATGTTCAAAATAAGGAAGGAGTTAGTTTCTGTAAATAGAACCAGGTTGCTTCTATTTCAAAGATTTTTTTTTTTTTTGCACAATCTTTTTTTTTTTTTTTACAATGCTCACAAAGACTTCATCAAACTAAAACATTTTTCTTTGTACAGAATGCTTTTCAATAAATGGTGGCAAGAATTTTGAAATGAGAAGATCTTTAAAATATAAAAGATAACAATTAACCCAACAAATTTTAAACGTAGCAGGATTATTTTTTTCTTTGTAAAAGCTTTTTTCTTGCAAAGAGGCATTATTTCAACCAGAAATCAAAAGTTTCCTTCTTTACAGAAGTAGTGGATTTCAGAATGTAAATTTTGCCTGATAATTGTATGTATGCTGTAGTCTTCAATTTTCCTTCTCTTCCATATCATAAATATTTGATTTATTTCCCTGGTAATACGTGGAGGCAACATGGTGAAATCAGAGACAGCTGAATCCTACATCTTTGGGATATTTTCTTGTCTTTTGCTCTATTCAGAATCTCTTGTGCTATAATGGTACCCCTAATCTTTTCATCTTGTTCCCTCATAGGTTTCATTTACTTTATTCTGCACAGCTTTAGTACTTCACGCCGATTTTAGTACTCACGTTAAGCCCTGTTATATAAGTACAGCAGGGTCCAGATTTTATCTTGGGAATACCATCAAGAATGTGCAGAGTTGTGAACATTTTGGGGATTCGACTTTCTGATAATCATTCTTTCCACCTCTCAGCCATGTTAACCAAATGTTAATTTGTAGGTTGATGGCAGTTTTGTTAATTAAGGTCCACTTAGTTTCTCTTCTGTCCACCTCCTCCCATATCATATTTGTCTCACCACTCATGATCTTGGATTTCTCATCTAAGTGGTAAGGTTATGCTGAAGGCAGTGCTGATGGGCTCTCCCTCCTCCTCTCCACGCCCCCCCCCCCCCCCCCAAGTTGTTCATTCACTATTTTGTCCAACTTTCCAACCTTTGAATCAATAGTAAGTGTTACTGGAAACCTAAGTACAGACAGAGGCAAACATTAATCTTTGAAAGAACGTACAAAATGTTATCCATCCATTCTTCAGCTCATGAACTCTTAAACTTTTTCCCTATTATTTTTTTAATGTAGAATCTATATTTAAACCAGATACAATATTGAACACTTAAGTCCAGATGGCTCCAACTTCAGTGTACCTTTCATATTGCAGAAATAAGTGCCTGAGATTTTAAGTGACTAAAATAAGACACTTAAAATGGAAAATAAGAATGTGGGATTGCACAAGCACTTTGAGTTTATTTCAGACCTCCAATCACTTCCTATAAGAGACTAAATGTTGAGTTCCTGGGACTCATGTTATCTTTCCAAATGGAACTTGGCCATAATGCCACCCTCTACCCAGCTGCTTATTGTGGGGTTCTTTTTCCTAAAAAATATTCCTAATTAAAGAATAATCCTAATTATATGGGGGCTTGATTTTCACTTTTTCTGAAATTTCAGTCAATTCCTGTCTTTTGTAAAAATTCTTAGGGGCTTTATTGGCAGACTATTATGAAAACGAGCCAATTGTCCTTCTTTAACGTTATTGTAAAAGTACACAAATGTGGAATGTTTGCAAAAGGTTTCTGATAGCAATATGCCCTAGCAATGCTACAGTTCTACTTCCAGTAACCTGCTTGGAACATACGGTGGTACAAAAGGGAAGTGTTGCTTTAGAAAGGTAACTGAGTAGAGGTCAAGGGTTCTCTGCTCCTCTTTAGCTCTTCCAAAGGCTATGTTCTGCAGAAATTAGTAATTGCTAAGCTTCTCACTTGGGTAAGGAAATTATAGCAGTTCATGAAGCAGCTGAAAGTAGTCTGAGATTTAAGTCCCACTACAGGATCACCTATTTCCTTGTTATTGTAACTAAATAACCCCATAACTTCTGTTTAAATGGAACCCCTACTTTGTACCTATGTTCCTTTGAAGAAGATACTTACATTTAACTTCTTTGACTCCTTTCATTTGCGCAAAAGAGGTGCTCATTTGGGTTTTAGTCTACGTGTTTCCAAAGTGGTGTTCCATAGTTTCCATTCAGAAATTTTGTGGCACATGAATTTCATCTGGTTTTCAGTTTGTCTTGAAAACCTTACTTATTTTTCTGGGAAGTTAACAAAAAAGGAAGTTGTGGCGTTTTGTTTTTTTTTGTTTTGTTTTGTTTTGTTTTTCTGTAAAAACAAGCTAGAGATGGAAAACCCCCACCCAAACAACAAACCAAAACACAAAGTTCAAATTGCTGAATTCGTGTGGCTGCCTGTCTTAAGGTTTTATAATGGAGCCTACTGGTGTAGTTTCTGCACAGCAGTGTGGGTAACAAAATGAGATCCCAAGTGAACTTCCTGGAGTCTTTTTGTCCTCTGTGGTGGTAGGCAGTAGAGCCTGCTGTAATCCTGAGATGATCAGCATTGATTTGTTAGCTTCACCAGAGAGCAGGGCCTAGACCACAACCTAGAAAAGGTCTACCTCTCTCTCATGCTTTTCTTACATTTTTATAAGCTGTCCAGAGCAGGAGCTCTTCCCCTTTCTGCCAAAACTTCTCAAAGGTTTTGCTATCAAACCCTAACAAAAGATAACTTTTTCTATGTGCAGATTCCTTGCTTTTGGTAAAAATCTGATCTGAGGGTTTGTTGATGTTAGTGGCATAAAACTTGTTAGAACAGCCGTCACAGGGTGTCCTGTGCAGCTGGGCTTTTCACAGAGCATATAACCACAGACGGGTACACCTAAGAAGATAATACTTCCTGTGTTCATTCACACTGGCTTTCAAAGTCAGGGTGGAATTAACAAAGTGGGTCTTGCTTATGTTTGTAATTTCGAGACGTAAACATTTTGCTATGCTTTAAAATAAATCTCATGCTCTAGTCTTTCACCTGGTGTGCTGTAGTGTGCAGTACACGTAGCCTGAGTAATCCATCTTATTTTAGGACTTGACTAAAATGCAGCAAACCTCCCCCGTGTTCCATGTATGCCTACTTTTGCCTGATAGCTTCAGTTACCGAAAGGTAAGGGAATGGATGTTGTCTCCTTCACTTTTTTATTTTATGCAAAAAAAAAAAAAAAAAAAAAAGTGGCTATCCCACTTGTTTTTAACCACTACGATATTAAGGACACTGTCTCAGTTTCCCTATTTTGTACAACCAAGTGGGGACGTGGGAAGTATTAATTGGGAGCTTTCACCACTCTTCAGTGAGAGGGTAGGATGGATAGGCTACCAAGGACTCAAAAAGTTTTCTTTCCTCTCAAGTTTTAATTGAGATTTAAGAAAAAAACAATGAACAAACAAGTTTAAAAAGGAAGGGTAGAACTCCATTGCCATTTAAATAAAAATGTCTGACTTCTGATTGTTTGTGCTATAATGATTGTGCTGCTCCTCGTTAGCCCAAGTGAGTTGAATTCCTGATGGAAGAAGGAACGAAGAATGAGAGGTTTTCCTTATCTTGTTTCAGTGTTTGCAATTGCAGTATTCAGCACTTCTTAGTAGGTAAGAAAGAAAAAACAGTTGAAGAAGGGGCTCAGACTGATTCCATCTTCTTTCCTTTGCAGGTCTTGCCTTTCATAATAGACTGAAACAAACCCAGGAAGCATGAAGAATACTGCCTGTAAAAGGAAAAAGACTATGTACTGCTATAAGAGAAAGCAGAGGTAGAAACATGGCAGTTGTCTTGTCCAGCATACACTAAACACAATACTTAACAGGAAAGAAAAAAAAATGGCTTTGGCCTGAGGGAAGTTCACGCTCATAGCCCCAGTTATGGATGATTAAACGAATGAGTGATTTTTGGGGCAGTTAGTCCCAGCTGAATATAATTGGAAGCCTTTCGAAATATTTCTTCCCATGATGGTTGTGCACTCTGTGTTTAATCACTAACAAAAGAGCTGGTTTGCTTTTTTTTTTTTTTTTTTTTCTCCAAAGAGTCTTTTAGCATTCCCTCAAAGTAAATAAATGGAGACAATAAATATGACTGATATTCTGTTTGAGATCAAGACAAATTATGTAATTATGCTCTTAGTATTCTGAGACAGTCTGGGGCTTTGGGCATACTTCTGATTTTTTCTGTCCTCTCACACAGTTGACAAGTAGAGGGCAGCAAAGGCCTAGTTTTAAATTCAAAGTATTTTTTTATATGTGTTTTTTCTTAAGCTAGATATTTTTCATGTCAGCTTGATTCATTGGTTGGTGCTCTTTCCTAATGATGAGAAATAAATATAAAAACTTCAATCAAGAAAAAAAAACTTTATTAAAATACAAATTAATTAAAAAAACTTTTCCTGCAATATGTCTAACCTGGTTATGAAATAGCTGCAACACCGGCTAGCAAATGTGACGCCCTTCTACAAGAAGGGTCGGAGGGTAGACCCGGGGAACTATAGGCCTGTTAGTTTGACGTCAGTGCCAGAAAAGCTCATGGAGCAGATTATCTTGAGTGTCATCACACGGCACTTACAGGGCAAACCAGGTGATCAGGCCCAGTCAGCATGGGTTTATGAAGGGCAGGTCCTGCTTGACGAACCTGATCTCCTTCTATGACAAAGTGACACGCTTAGTGGATGAGGGAAAGGCTGTAGATGTGGTCTACCTTGACTTCAGTAAGGCTTTTGACACCGTTTCCCACAACATTCTCCTCAAGAAACTGGCTGCTCGTGGCTTGGACTGGCGTACGCTTCGTTGGGTTAAAAACTGGCTGGATGGCCGGGCCCAAAGAGTTGTGGTGAATGGAGTCAAATTCAGTTGGAGGCCGGTCACTAGTGGAGTCCCCCAGGACTCAGTACTGGGGCCAGTCCTCTTCAATATCTTTATCGATGATCTGGATGAGGGGATCGAGTGCACCCTCAGTAAGTTTGCAGACGACACCAAGTTAGCTGCATGTGTCGATCTGCTTGAGGGTAGGAAGGCTCTGAAGGAGGATCTGGATAGGCTGGACCGATGGGCTGAGGCCAACTGTATGAAGTTCAACAAGGCCAAGTGCCGGGTCCTGCACCTGGGGCGTAACAACCCCAAGCAGCGCTACAGGCTGGGAGATGAGTGGCTGGAAAGCTGCCTGGCAGAGAAGGACCTGGGAGTACGGGTTGATAGTCGGCTGAATATGAGCCAGCAGTGTGCTCAGGTGGCCAAGAAGGCCAACAGCATCCTGGCTTGTATAAGAAGTAGTGTGGCCAGCAGGTCTAGGGAATTGATTGTCCCCCTGTACTCGGCTTTGGTGAGGCCGCACCTCAAGTACTGTGTTCAGTTTTGGGCCCCTTGCTACAAGAAGGACGTCGAGGTGCTCGAGCGAGTCCAGAGAAGGGCGACAAGGCTGGTGAGGGGTCTGGAGAACAAGTCTTACGAGGAGCTGCTGAGGGAGCTGGGATTGTTCAGCCTGGAGAAGAGGAGGCTCAGGGGCGACCTTATCACTCTCTACAGGTACCTTAAAGGAGGCTGTAGTGAGGTAGGGGTTGGTCTATTCTCCCACGTGTCTGGTGACAGGACAAGGGGGAATGGGCTAAAGTTGTGCCAGGGGAGGCTTAGGTTGGATATTAGGAAGAACTTCTTTACTGAAAGGGTTGTTAGGCATTGGAATGGGCTGCCCAGGGAAGTGGTTGAGTCACCATCCCTGGAGGTCTTTAAGAGACGTTTAGATGTTGAGCTTAGTGATGTGGTTTAGTGGAGGACTTGTTAGTGTTAGGTCAGAGGTTGGACTGGGTGATCTTGGAGGTCTCTTCCAGCCTAGACGATTCTGTGATTCTGTGAACACAGGAAATAAAAATTTACAAAAACAATTAAAGGACAGCATTTCAGTATCACCAGTGAGAAGCTTGTGCTGTTTTGTGCCAAAATCTATCATTATGAACTGTGTGCTGACTTGTAGAAATGAAAACAAAATAAAATCATGCTCAGATATCTCCCACTTTATTTAAAGAAGAAAAAAGGAATGAGAGGCTTGTCTGCAGCGCTAGATTGATTTTTGGATAAATGTCCCATCTTTGCCTCGTTCATATCACAGTGTGACATTATTCATATTGTCCAGTGGTGGTACTCTGATTTCCTAAGTGCCGTTATGAAATAATGGCAGTGATGCTGCAGCAGTAACTGATTTCAAAACTGTAAATGTTTCACAAGAGGAACAGGAAAATCGTTAAAGAAAAAATGCAAGTGGAAGTGGAAGTTGATGCTTATGCATTCATCCAAAAGGGAATACCTCATGCAGTATTTTTAGCCATTAATAATGAATGTTGATCATTAGTGCAGAAAGTAGAGTTTACTTCATCAAATACATTGGAACATATATTTTTTCTTTTAGTGATTATAATGCAGTGATTAACTGCTGCTGCTGCCTGATACAAGCATTGCATTTTACTGTGCAATGAGTATGCAGTGAGTTTAGGGGGTACTTTGGGCTCAAAGCCCTGGGTTGACAGTGAAGATCAGGGTCTGAAGTTGGCAACAGGTAGCTTTACTGTGGGCTTCAGTTCTGAAAGAGGTCTGCTTTAAAAAAGAAAATCCTCTGGTCAAATGTTCTCACCCATTTTGAGAGTAAGTTTTTGCATCACGTAGGTTAACAAGACAAGGAATTGCATAACTGTGTAAGAACTTGCATTGTATCATCAGCTCAGATAACAAAATGTTCAGATTTTATGCAGTCTGTCAGATTAGGGGTGACTCCTCAGTCTTGTCCTCTTTGTCTTCTATATGTGTACTTGAGATCCCACTCTTTCAGTTGTGTGCAAGTTTCAGATATTCCTCAAGTACCTATTAATTTGGCTTCTTTTTTTCATAGTGGATTAATGAAATGTGGGACAAGAAGTTCACAAAATGTAAAAGGCACAAGTTTGAAGGTGGTAAACAAAAAGATGCATGCCATCTGTCCTCTGACTGCTTATTTCAGAGTTGTAAAGTATTTTGTAGATTTAAGTTGAGACAATGCTAATACTCCTCTTTATTTACTTTTTATAGTATTTTTGTATGTTTCTGTCAAAATGTTAATATTGTTTGAAGCATACTGCACTAATTATGTATGTGCAATGTATGCATTGTTGTCAACAGGTGCCTCCTTTGAATGCCATGGAAAGGGTAGTTTGGCTTCCATGTACTTAGTCTTATTTTGCTTTGGAGTTGGATTGCGTTTTGTCTTCCCTCCATTTATTTATTCATTAGTGGTTTCCAAGGAACTGTATTCCATGCTTAGTTTTAAAATGCCTTTTTGAAGGATTAGGCTTTCCTTATTCTTTCTTTGCATATCATCTATCCCTCATTGACAAAATTTTGAAATATTTATTCTGTTTGCAGTGCCCCAAAATCACTGCAGGCATTTTGAAATATCTCCTGCTTTATCAAAACCAAGTTTTCAGACATGTTACTTTGAACCCCATCTTATCTCAATAAATGAAACTGAAGTTTTGTCTAGATAATTCTCTTAGGATTTAAAGTCTAATTTTTTATGAAAATTTCATATGTTTTTAGCTCTATAAAAATGAACACACACTTTTTAGATGACGTATTATCACCTGATGATTTAAGTGTCAGAATAGTAAATATTTACATATAAGAATGAGAATAGATAGCATTTAAGTATTAGAATATTTATTGCATGTTAATTCCTCATTTAAGTGACAAATATTTGTATCTGCAAAGGAAATCATAAGAAACGTAGTAATTTTGTACATAATGCTGTCATTAAAAAAGCAGCTACTCAGAAATCAGAAAAATAGCAGTAGCTAGTGGGTAGTATTGTAGTGTGAAGTTATGGATATCCAGAACTTGAACCTTTATGCTGTAACAGCGTAAGGGAGCTCTAAGCCAAATTGGCTGTTTTAATTTCTGTATGACTAACATTTGGGAAATATGACTAATGAATTTTTAATGAATTTTTTAAACAGGAGTGTGAGGAGGCTAAAGCATGACTTTAAACATTGCTGCTTTGAACCCAAGGTAGGTCTGAGACATTTTTGTGATCAAATTGTATCATCTAAAAATAAGCTAAATTGAAAGACTGAAACACCCTTTACTCCATAGTTTAACTAAAGCATAGCTACTGTAATGTGCAAAATATTGTATTTTTCATTGGCAAACTAAGTCTGTAGTACTGCTGGTAAAAAAAAAACAGATTGACATTTGGTCATTATTTCTTATCAAGGGTGTTTTACTTGTAATGCTATTTGACAGCTATATTCTAGGTCTGACAGCATTGAACCAGCTTAATTCCCACTGAACTGCTCTAAATACGTGGTATTGCAATCAGTTTAACAACCCCTGGAGGCAATAAAATCTCTCCTTTGAACACACACAAGGGGAAGAAATCTAAGATTTATAAAGGGCAGCAAGTATTCAAGATAGGGGCAAAGTTTATGTGTGAGCCTATAATTGATGTTTCCTTTGTTGGAAAGAAAGCTTGAGGATGCTTTAAGAATTCATCTTTAACAAGTTCTAATCTGCACTAACAAGATCTGTTCAAGATGAGTGAGAGAGGGATATGATACCAAGAGTTTTGTCAGATTCAGCCAACAATGAAAATTCAAAGGTACTGTGTAGTTCAGGAACATTTTTGAGCAAATAGAAAACTTCACAATTAAATGTGAAATCTGCTAGAGCTCCCTGCTGCAGGTGGATGAGTACAGAACTTGTAGCCTAGGCTGCTTGTTCTCTACCATATAACCAAGTGAGCATTCCTATGGCTGTGAGCACTTCCCATTATCTGCTGAATATATAGAATAGATAGGATAGTTCTGAAAGTTTGTCTGCTGCTTTCATTCTTACAACATGTAATTTGGCAGATCAGGCACTAACAAAACAAGGGTAGAGGCTGATGAGCTTACTTATTAAACAGCATCTTACCTTCCAAGATATTCCCAGTGCTTTAAAAACGTATTGGATATCTCCCATCAATATATATAAATATATATATATATATATAGCTGGCTCTAGGATGAAAGATACTATCTCTTTAAGAGGATACACTGACACTCAGGATTTAGGAATAAGAATGTAAAATATTTGATTGCAATTGGCAACTAAATCCTTTTAATCTTCACATTCTGATTTATGTCCAAAAAGACATCATGAGAAATCTCATAAAGGCAAGCTGCAGCACTGTTGCAGAGAGACGAATGCCTTCTCTGGATTAGCCAACACTTATTTTGCTATCGCCTGGTACGCAGAGATGTCATGTGAGCACTGTGCCACTTGGTCTGCTTAATTTATAAGATCTGAAGCCAGGTGTCATGGTGAAGGCCAGATTGCTCTTGTTACATAAAGGCAAGGAGAGATTGTGCCAGCAGAGGAGGTTGACAGGGCAAGAGTGTGGATTACTGTACTTAACTCACACAGTCCATCCAATGAAATACGAATATTATGCAAAATTATAAACCCTGTCATGGCCATGTGATCTAATAAGGTATTACAAATGCCATAGGTGCACTTTATTAAGATCTAAGAAGAATCTTCTCCTCTCATATACAGAGGAGGCCATTACAAGAATAGGCTTTCAGAGCCTTCCTAGGTTCCATTTGCAGAACTACACAGTGCAGGGTTAAAATATAACCGGATAAGAGAAGTCTTTGTGTTCCAGGTTACATCTATAAAGGTAATGATCAGGTAGTAAATCATCTATGTGTGCGAGGAACTTACTTGTCTCCCAAGTGAGGCGGTAAAATAACCATGTTATTGGAAGAAAGGCAGGAAATCATGGTACCTTAACTTGCAAGAAGAGCCCTAAGTATGGAGAAGTGCCTGTTTTCTGTGAGACTGTGAGATACCAGAGAAGGAGGATGCTTTTGTAACAGTGGGCTCTGGAATTGTATGTTACATCACTGCTGTGACAAGCAGCGGAAATGTGAATAGGTAGCTGCCAGACTTTCCAGCCAAAGATTCAAGCACTACACAGTGATGTGGTGGACAGTGTTCCAGCAGAAGCAGCTAGTATCTGAAGCTGATGTTTTCCTCCTCATTCAGTGCTGCAATAGACTGACACAGAAAAGACAAAGTTCTCTCTCTCTCTCTTTTTTTTTTTTTTTTTGAGAGAGAGCGAGAGAGAGATTAAAAAGAGTTTGCCTGGAGTAATTTTTCTGTCAAAAGTACTTCCTTCTAGCTCTGGTGTACTGATCACCCCATTTCAGTAATCACGTCCTGTTGTCTTTTTGTTGCAATAGTTAAGATTTGGGGCTGTCAGTCTGCCTCAGTACTGATTCATTATCCTACAGAAAAGAAGTTATTTTTCTTTTTAACAGTTATGTTAGCTGTCACTTGCATTCCTGTACAAAGTCAATTAAGTATTTGTAATGGCAGTGTCAATGGTTGCAGGTTTGATACTATAATTGTTTGCATTTAATTTTTCTTAATTATAAATCCTATAGTCCAGAGAAAGTGGTGATACAGTATTACAGAAAGACGCCACTTCAGTATCTGAGTGATAAGCTTCTGCTTTAATGTGGAAAAGGGGAAAAAACAAAATCCCTCTTCTCTGTGGTGAATAGGCAGTTACAATGCAACACTTCTCTACAATTAAATCTCTAACAACATACTAGTGGGATGCTATAAAGAGCTGGGCATAGTCTTTTAGGAATATGAAAACGATCGCTGCTTCAACTAACGTCAATAGAACTCTGAGAATTTTCATCAGATGAGAAACTGTCTGCTGTTGATATCTTTTCATGTTCAGTTGCATTTAACATGTATTGTCAAAAAAAATGTATTCAAAGGCTTGACTGCATTGTGGCATGCCTTTAGCCACTATAATGTTCGCATATGAAAAGCTTCTATTCCTCTATTACCACTTCTGATTTTGCAGACCTTGTTGGTTATTATGGGGGTGTTTTCATTTAGCTCAAATGCCTGTTGCTGTGTGCAGGGCTCTTGTGTAAGCCCAAGTGTATTGCAGTCTTGATCAAATCATTAGCATGATTATCAAATACATTCTGTAGCACACAGTTGATTTCAGTTGGCTAAACAGGTCTCTCTTCACTGTTCTGACTTCTTTTTTAGTGCTTATATCCTGTTTTCTGTGAACAACTTACATGTAGTTCTGTTCATAAGCCAGTTCGTTATTATAAAAATTGTTAGGTTCTTTTATTCTCTTCCTCTCAAATATTACAGACAGCAAATAATTTAGACCTCAGTTAGTCTAACTTCAGTCAAGCGCAGTGCCTTTGCTTTCTACGTTGCTGTTCTGGTCAAAAAAACAAGATCTAAAATCAGTAGGTTTGGTGTTTATTGACAATAGAGAGAAACTTAAAGTCCTGCCAATTCAGGCTGGCTCTAGACTTTGCTGCTGCTTCCTTTAATGTTACAGTGAAAGTTCAGTTACCCCTTCCATGCCTAGTAGTTTTCTTTTATCCACACACATCCTACAGGAACAGACTGTCCCTTTCTGCTTGACAGTAAACTGAATTAGCAAAGAGCAACTGTGGTACTGATAGAAAATTTACTGTAAGGTACTTATTTTTATAATGCAACACTTCTGTTATTCCAAGGTATTTTGTGGTCTTCTACTTCTTGTATATTTGTATACTCTAAAATGAAAAAAAAAAACATTGATTTTGAACAGACTCTCTACTCATCAAAGTGAATTAGTAAGGTTCTATCCTAAATAATTAAAAACAAATTAAGTAGAGGCACTAAATCTGTGTCTCATATGAACGTTTCAGTAGGGAAAAATATATCTAGTTGGTCATAAAATGAATTATAAATGAACCGGTTAATCTAGTGGATCATTTCAAATGACTAATCTTAGTCAACCAGGTAAGCAAAGATGGCTATAAATTGGGTTAATTACTGTAGCTTGAATTTTAGCTCAACTGCTCTTAATTTCAACTTTCAAAGGCAACACAAAACCAATTTTGTACTCTTAGATTATAATGAGCAGTCTTTATTCTTTAATCAGTTCATCCAGTATCTGGCTGTCTACTGTAACATTCCTTTGAAGTCTAGAAAGATCTAACATAATTGAAGAAATGTCGAACTACTTGACTCTCTCTTTTTTAATATAAAGGAATTAAACATTAATCAGACTTGTGCATCTCAATTAAGCCAATTAAATTATCACAGAATGTACTGCACAGAGCAATAGGTAACTATAATGTTTGAATACATTATCAACTTTTACCTAATGTTCCTTATTTAAGATGTTTGTTACTCAAAAAGCAAATGCACGCAACCCATTAAAGAAAGCTACCATTGTTTAAAAAGTTTGACTAACTTCATTCAAGTACTGTAATTGCCTACTTTTATGCACAAGATATGTTAAAATTTATTGCATTTAGTTAAAAGTAATACCATGGATTACTGTAGGTCTTCCTGCACCAATCTCATTTCCATATTTTTTGTGCTGTTGTTTTTTGTGAGAGAAATATTACACGTTATTTCCGAATTAATTTCTATCACGGAGAAGTATGGCTCAGTCTTTACTGGCTGAAGTATATACGCAAAGTCCATATAATTACTAATAATTTGTAACAAGTGTTAATTGATAAACAACTCCCTCTGGTAGCTTAATTAAAGCTGTAGGATAGCAAGGCGATTTACAACTGGGATTGATCTCAATTAGTCAACAAAATCTGTGTAGTCTGTTCAAAGAAGGAGGAGGAAATTTAGCCTAGCGAGGCTTTGGGGATTTTGTACCTTGTAGTTTTTATTTTTTTTTTTAAACAAGAGAAATAAAATCATGAAGTATACTAATGTTTTCTGCAGTGATCTACCTACAGTATACTAAGTTTATCTTTTATGCTACCCAGCATTTGTTCTTTCATTTGTTTGTTCATTGTCAGGTTACAGAACAATATTCAAGCATTTCTTTTCATTATACATAATGCGATAAAAAAGTCATTTCATACAGAGATGTACTTTTTAGAATAACACCCCCAAGAGACCACAAACTAGAGAATGAAAAACATTTAAAATATGTCAGTTTTTGATCTGACTTAGAGATTTGTTTATAAACCGGCATTATGCAGCCTTAATTAAAAGATAACACAGGAAAGATGGCATTAGGGAATAACTGGATATGTGGAAGCACACTGATCTTATAAAGTCAGCTATGCTGTTTCAGGATTCACTACTCTTTTATCATTTGGACTGATAGTAAGAATATAATCTATGAGTACTCAAAATTGCCCACGTGGAATAAAAAAAAGTGTCATCTCTATTTAAACTAGATCACAGACTGGTTGCAAAGAGCTGCTGAAACATTAATTAATTTGTTTGCAAATAAATCATGGATATGTACTAGCTGAAAATACTGATATAAACAAGCATGAATGTTGTGCTTCTTAGATTACCTATGGATCCCTGGTTTGCCTTCATTTTTTAAGATAACTTTATATGGGCCAGCAAAACCAACACAGAGACCAAATAATCTGGAAGATCTGAGCCTTTCATTAACGTTGTCCTATAGTTATACTGATGTGTTGAAATGCAAATAAGTTTCAGTGCTTTAAAAAAAACACATTTTACATTTGTGTAGGACTGAACCTCATTTAAGAAAGATTTGCTAATCAAAGAGAATGAAATATTTTTGTGGAGGCAAGTGAATGTGGGTTTAACAGGTTTGCAGCTAAAAATATGGCTTGATGACTTCAGCTGTGCAATTTATGTTCCTCTGTATATTGAATGCTTTTTTGGTAACTGTGTAGCATTCCTGTATAAATTCTGCATTACTTGGTGTGAAATATTATATACCTGATTTTCATATACTACGCAGGATATGTTTAATGTCTATGGACTGTTTGAAGAAAGGCTAAATGCTAGATTTGTAGCTTCACTGACCTAGAGCCTAGGCAGATGTGCCCAAACCTGTACACATGACCGCACACACCTGGGGCTGGCCTTATAGCTGTTACGGTGCTTTTCATTGTAAGGGCAAATCCTTGACTCTGTCCAGTGCTGCCCTGGGCACTGCATGTGGTAAGCAGAGAGGAGGAAGATGGCACCGCAGGCTTTGCACTGTTGACATAGCTTTATTTTCAAGAATGGAAAAAATAAATGTTAGATTCTGCCAAGGGATGAGTCTTGCATATGTAATATGAACGCTACAAGGAGGACTTTGGATACTAATAACTAACTTCCAAGTGGCAGGCTGCTCTGTTACAAAACAGACATGTTTGTGGAGGTTACCGGATGTAGCCAGGCAGGACTTCATGGCCTATATTCTGCATTATCCCAATGTCATCTGCATCACAGAGATACTGAGGCTGGCTGTCTTACTTATGTAGCTTTTCCTCTACATAAAAGAAAAGGTTTTGTTTTAAATCTTGTCTATTGTGCTGGGTGTCCTTTCTAGTCTTTGGAAATATACATTGCTAACAAGAGAACTCTGATTCTAACATGGGAAAAAAAAAAAAAAAAGAAACTTTCTTCAATAGAGAAGCTAATGCTGTGACTAGGTGATGTGAGATTGATTTTCCTGCCCCTTCCAGGGTATATATTTTGTGTGCCCTTGCTGAATTGTCATAGGAAAAATTCTATTCCGAGGCTGATCCCACTATCCAGATTTTCTTGTCAGTGGGGGGATAGTTTTCTGAAGTTTGGCTGATAATTATTTGACCTTTGGGTAATGACAGTGCATCGTGTCTTAACAACATCTCTAGGTAAGGTAAACCATAGGGTTGGTGCTAAGAGCAGTCTTTGACTTCGGGGAGAGTGTTCTTGCGTACTGCTAGCACCCAGGTAGGTGTTCATACCTACTTCCATCCTAATAGAGAAAGCCTTAGATCACTCAGTCTTTGTACTTGAGTTATACATTTTTGTCCTTCGCACTCTGAAAGCGCTGGCTAGAGAACGAGTTCTTGCAGAATTTGGAGCCTGATAGGGCTTTTTCAGTATTTAATGTGACCACTCCAGAAAGCATCACTGTCGTACTTGTTTACCACCCCTGCCCCACGGTTCACCCACCAGCTGCTCCAAGTGAAGCTATTCAGCTTCCTGTGGTATAGCATATCCACTAGCCTGACTTTATATTTGTCTAGGTGCTTGACTTTCTTCTGTTTAGGGAAAGGAGGAAAATCTTTTACTTTATTTCCACTCATAACACCAGCTCAACACCCCCCCACACACACACCATCCACCTCATGGAGTGAGGGAGGAAGCTCTTGTCCAAATCTGCAGGCAGTAACTGCATTACCTGTAGATCAGTTACCTGAGGATAGCTGTATGGTCTTAGAAGTTAGTTTTTTTATGTATTTGAACTCTCTGAGTTGTCAGCCCACTTAGGTGATGTGGTCAAACTACTCAATTTCCCATGTTATCTTGTGCCAATTTTTAACTTACAGGAAGAAAGCTCTGGTTTTACTGTCCAGTTGTTTCTGGGTTTTGATTATATTAAATGCTAAAACCTGTGACATTTTGGGAAGAGGTGATAGCAGAATGTAACCAAGCAAAATCCCTGCTCCGTAGAATGCCTATATCCATTTTGTTCTTGTGGTGCCGAAGTTCCTGGTGCCAGTGCCACCAGGTTATTTAACCTTTGACCTTCTTCCTAATTTCTGGCTCCTGCTGAATATATGTACTGAGCTACTGCATCATCTCATGCTCTGCAAAATCCTCCTTTAAGGTAGAGTTTGGCACGTCTTCAGCTTAAATTGTGTTGTCTTCTCAGAATTGACTCCTCCACAAGTCTCTCAGGGCTGCTTTATTGTGTTTTATTGATTGGGTTTTTGTTTCCTTTTTTTTTTTCCTTTCCAGTTTGAAGTGCTATGTGTATAAATTGACTTAAAGAGACTTCAGGCAAAGCTAAAGCAGGAGCTGGGGGAAGGGAAAACACAGGGGGTTCAGTCTTGTAGCTTTTCAAGTTACTCTTTGCTGCTAGTTTCTTTGAGAGCTTAGTCACCTCTGTGATCAGCTTTAAACTGCTTTATTTATTTATATACTTGTTTCTAGCCAGTGTCCCCAGCTCCACTCTCTTCTAGGAGCACAGGAGTCCCTCTGTCAGCACTACCACGAGCTGTCTGGAGGGTGTTACTTACGGGGAGGTGACAAGGCAGGGGGTCTGGAATATGCTGCTATGGTGTTGTTGCCAGACCATGAGGAACTGTACTTAGGGCCTGAATGCAGGCCTCCCTCTGGGTTTGGCTGCTCTTGCAGCTAATTATAATTGTAAATTTGCCCTTAAAATCTAATTCTGTTTAAAGAGCAACTTTTGCCTTGGGGCAGCTTGTAAGCAGAAAATACTTATCCAAAAAGCAGTTTACTTGGCTTATGATTTCCTGTAATCCCTATATTGTTCTCTAAGATATCTGTATGAGAGTGAAGAGCTGCTTTCTGCAACCCAGCCTCTCCCCTGCTCTTTGTGCCTGATCTTGTACAGAAATCATCACCTTTTTATAGAATCATAGAATCATAGAATATCCTGAGTTGGAAGGGACCCATAAGGATCATCAAGTCCAACTCCTGCCACCCCACAGGTCTACCCAAAAGTTTAGACCATGTGACTAAGTGCACAGTCCAATCTCTTCTTAAATTCAGACAGGCTGGGTGCACTGACTACTTCACTGGGGAGCCTGTTCCAGTGTGCGACCACCTTCTCGGTGAAGAACCTCTTCCTGATGTCCAGCCTAAACTTCCCCTGCCTCAGCTTAACACCGTTCCCGTGGGTCCTATCACTGGTGATTACGGCGAATAGGTCACCTGCCTCTCCACTCCCCCTCAAGAGGAAGTTGTAGACTGCGATGAGGTCCCCCCTCAGCCTCCTCTTCTCCTCCTCTTCTTGGCTGAACAGGCCAAGTAACCTCAGCCGCTCCTCATATGTCTTCCCCTCTAGGCCCTTCACCATCTTCGTCGCCCTCCTCTGGACACTCTCCAACAGTTTAATGTCCTTTCTGCACTGTGGTGCCCAGAACTGCACACAGTACTCGAGGTGAGGCCGCACCAACACAGAGTAGAGCGGGACAATCACTTCCCTCGACCGACTAGCAATGCCGTGCTTGCTGCATCCCAGGATACGGTTAGCCCTCCTGGCTGCCAGGGCACACTGCTGGCTCATATTCAACTTGCTGTCAACCACAACCCCCAGATCCCTCTGGGGCTGCTCTCCAGCGTCTCGTCACCCAGTCTGTATGTATAGCCAGGGTTGCCCCGTCCCAGGTGCAGGACCTGGCACTTGCTTTTGTTAAACTTTATGTGGTTGGTGATTGCCCAGCTCTCCAATCTGTCCAGATCTCTCTGCAAGGCCTTTCCACCCTCATCCGAGTCCACAACTCCTCCAAGTTTGGTGTTGTCGGCAAATTTGCTCAAAACACGTTCTAGTCCTACATCCAAATCATTTATAAAAACATTGAAGAGGACTGGCCCTAAAATGGAGCCTTGAGGGACCCCACTAGTGACCATCCGCCAGCCAGATGTGGCCCCATTTACCACAACCCTTTGAGCCCTGCCCATCAGCCAATTGCTCACCCATCGTATGATGTTTTTGTTTAGCTGCATGCTGGACATTTTGTCCAGTAGGATCCTATGGGAAACCATGTCAAAAGCTTTGCTGAAGTCCAAAAAGATTACATTGGCTGGTTTCCCTTGATCGACTAGAAGGGTGATTTTATCATAAAAAGAAATCAAATTTGTTAGGCAGGACCTACCCCTCGTGAACCCATGTTGGCTGGGACCAATGACTGCCTTGTCCCCCAGGTGCACTTCAATAACTTCAAGGATCATCTTCTCCATAATTTTACCAGGCACTGACGTGAGACTGACAGGTTTGTAATTGCTAGGTTCTTTTTTCTTGCCCTTCTTGAAAATTGGCACAACATTTGCCAGCTTCCAGTCTACTGGGACCTCTCCAGATTCCCAAGATCGTTGAAAAATAATTGAGAGAGGTCCCGCAATGACGTCAGCCAGCTCTTTAAGCACCCTGGGATGAATCCCATCCAGACCCATGGACTTGTATGGATTCAGGTGGAGCAGCAAATCCCGCACACGTTCAGGGTTGGTTGGGAGTTTGTCATTCCCACCATCATGGTCCTCCAGCTCAGGGCACCCTGGGTCCCGAAGCCCATCATCAGTGTTGAAGACAGAGGCGAAGAAGGCGTTAAACATCTCTGCTTTGCCTATGTCATTGTCTGTGAGGAGACCTTCCCCATCAAGTAGCGGACCTATGTTTTCTTTGGTTCTCTTTTTTCTGTTCACATATCTAGAAAAAACCTTTTTATTGTCTCCCACAGACATGGCCAGCTTCAACTCTAGTTGGGCTTTGGCCACACGAATTTTCTCCCTACAAACATGAACAGCATTTCTGTATTCCTTCCTTGTCGCCTGACCCTCCTTCCAGCAGCTGTACACTCTTTTTTCGCCTAAGCTCCAGTAGAAAATCCCTGGTCAGCCAGGCCGGCCTTCTGTCCCACCTGCCTGACTTCTGATATTTTGGAATCGCCTGATCTTGTGCTTTTAGGAGGCAGTGCTTAAAGACTGACCAGCACTGATGGACGCCAATGCCTTCAAAAGCAGTTTCCCAGAGGACCTTGCTGACTAATTCCCTGAGCAGCCTGAAGTCTGCTTTCCCCAGATCCAGGGCTGAAGTTTTAGTGACAGTATTTCTTCTGTCACCATAAATTCTAAACTCAACCACTTCATGATCACTATGACTGAGACGACCGCCAATTGCCACGTCTCCCACAAGACCCTCTCTGTTCTCCAGCAACAGATCTAGGAGGGCACCTTTCCTAGTTGGCTCCCTTAGCACCTGCACCAAGAAGTTATCATCTAGGTGCTTTATGAACCTCCTGGACTTGCTCATGTCAGCCGTGTGGTGATCCCAGTAGATGTCTGGCAAGTTGAAATCCCCCATAAGGACAAGGGGAGTTGATCTCGAGGCATCTCTTAGTTCTGCAAAGAATATTTCATCGGGGTTGTCGTCCTGGCCAGGTGGTCTGTAATAGACTCCCACAACAACATCCCTTTTATTTGTTCATCCCTTAATCCTCACCCAGAGGCTCTCAACTTTGCCATCGCCAACTTGAAGTTCCACACAGTCCAGCCCATGCTTCGCATATATCGCCACCCTGCCACCTTGCCTACCCTGCCTGTCCCTCCTGAAGAGCCTGTAACCATCTATTGCAACACACCAGCCACAGGACTCATCCCACCAGGTTTCACTTATGCCAATGATGTCGTAGCTGTGGGACTGGGCCAAGACTTCTTGCTCATCCATTTTATTCCTCATACTGTGTGCATTTGTGTAGAAGCACTTCAAATGCATCTCCTTACATGCAGCACCTTGTGGAGCCGACCGAAGGACCTCACTAGCACACAGTCCCTCTGATTCTAGCACACCATCCCTTAGCTCGTCACCGGTGTGCCTGGTTTTATCACCTTCCCCCTTCGACTCTAGTTTAAAGCCCTATCTATCAGCCCTGCCAGATAGGGCAGGGCTGATTTTGTTTTTATGATATCACAGCCAGTTCCCATAGAAATGGCTGGGTACCCCCAACCGTTATGTCTCCCAGCGGGATCTGGCTTTCAAGCTACTACTTCCTCAGAGGAGTGGCTGGGGCATGTCTCATCAGGAATTTAGGCTCTTGGTTCTTTCTCTCAGCATAGGACAATTTTCATAGAATCACTTACCCCATGGCTACAGCTTACTCTAGGCTAAAACATGACATTTATTTTGTCTTGTGGCAATGCTACCCAACAATCTGGAATCAAGAAGCAAAGAATAGCATCGTGCTTAACTGAAGTGCTCCCTAATCACTTGACTGTATGAAGTTTGGTTCTTCACCTGAAATTGGAACTGGGTTTTTTGCCCAGTGATGTAAAGTCCTGTGCTTCTTTGGAAAATTTAAAAAATCCGAATGCATGAAGCTATCTGTGCAAAACAGACCATGGAACGATTGAGCATGGCTGGTGCACCAGTCCTCCCACAGGTGTGGAAGACGGGGCTCCAAGTTGCACAGGTTCTTACTTGGGAATGAGCCACGCAGCTATTGGCACTCGTTTGGAGGAAATAGGAGCAACTAAGCTTAGCTAAAACCTCCTCGTTTTCCCAACTTTTTCTGATTCATATAGCATGAGTTTCTGAGCATTTTTGGCCCACTTTATGACTTTGTATCTTGATAAGCAAGTTAAAGATCAACTAATGCTTTCTGGGTCAGTCAGGAAAACAAAACTGCTCGGATTCAACCACAGGCAATTTGGTATCAATTTAAATATAGTGCATTAAAACTTACATAAGATGAAATGAGAATCACTTTTAAATCAGTGTGAAAGTGTACACAAACATCAGTTTTGTGCAAAATTTGGGTGGAAACAAACTGAGAATAAGTAAAACAGAACATAAATAAAAATAAAAAGACCCTCTTTACGTTCCAAAAGACACCTTTATGTTCCAAAATGCCATATGGTCAATTGCTTGGCATCATCCTCCCAAGTATGCTAGCAATACTCTACAGGTTGCTTAACGTCAGTGTCCAGACAGGAGGCAAGAGCTGAAATAGTGTGCTGTGAAAAAGGGATTAGCTTGAATGCTTCCATCCATGTGTCAGCAACCAGGCAGCACTGGATTTTCATTGCCTCAGAATCTGATGGCTATGTTGGATTTTGCTTCAGTAGGAATTGTTTGGATGTAAGTGGTAGAATGATGTTTTAATGCTGGCTGTTTGAGTCTAGGTGGCAGATAATTGTAAGAAAAATCTGTTAGTTTCTTTTTCTTCTGTCTTATTATTTATTTGCACAATGAATAATTATCATTCTCCTCATGGGGGACTGAAGCATACACTAAGCTGTTTTAAGGGTAAGGAGTAAACAAGACCCATGAGTTACAACATATACTCAGAATAATGCAGGGAAATAATGAGAGGTATTATTGCAGCAAAACTAATTTCTGTTCTTTTATAACATTCTGACCAGAACAGTGAAGGACATCACAAATCCATTCATTTATTTCAAAATTTGCAAAACAAATCCTTTTTTGCACGTAGTATTTGTACAACATGAAATTATTATTCAATAAGTTGACATTTTAAACCTATTACCGCCTAAACCCATCTATTACTGAGCTGTTCAGAGCACTAAGTTAACATTTACCGGAACATTCATCCTCACATCATGGGGAGATCAAGCTCAAATCCTTTATTTCATATTCAGATCTTGTTGGGTCAGGATTGAAAACTGCTACCTTTCTGATACTTTACTGAAAAGCCACTCTGAAATCCACAAAAGAATTATTATCAAGTTACTGCAGTTATTCAGCTAGATGTTGACTTTGATATGTCAACTCTCTGATCTTTAATAGAAAATTGATGGTCTTGCCCTGAGGGTCAGTCATATGCATGGCCAGGATAGGCCAAGGTTTGCATTAAATTACACCCAGCCTTGCATTCTCATTCTCTTGCAGGCAAAGTCAAACAAAGCCAAATGGATCCCTTGTTAATTTTGTTTTCTTCATTGTTTTGTGTTGGCATATGGATTTAATTCTATAATGGGTGACTGCTGGGCACAATCTGCTTTACTGATTTTCTGGGGAGAGTTTTTGTGAGAGGACCCGGAAGTATAGTAGCATAAAAGCAACTGGTACAATTTTGTTCTTGCTGCAGTATGTGTTTATTATAGCATTTATGCCACAATTGACTGTGTCACAAGAAGTCAGGTTAAATTTCTTTTTCCAGCCATTTGCCCTCCAGAACTTGCTTCCTCCAGTCGTGGGCTGAAGTTGTCAATTCCACTGTGGCTTCTCTGGCTCCTGTAAATTTTGTACCTGCGGTGACAGCAATGAATCATGCAAATTTTGGGCCTTTTTCAGTCTTGTTGGTTGTCATTTCTTACAAAACTGCATTTTTAACTTATCTGAGGAAGGAGTGCTGTATGGGGAAAAACTAGGACATCTGTGGTCTGGGACTGCTTTTCTAATCCCAGCTTCTAAAGTGCTGGCTGAAGCCACAGGGGGCTGGGTGAGCTATTGCTCCATGCATAATTTCTTTGATGGCTGCAGACGAACATGTTGTGTGGCAGCAACTAAAGGACATGAAAGAGAAGGAATGCACTTTCTGTTAAGCAACAACAACAAAAACAAAACAAACACCCCTGTTCCTCAACTTGCTTTTCCTGCAACTGCTATTACGTAAACACGACATCAAATATTCCTACGGAGATTTGGATGGCGTAGAAGCACCTTTTGGTTTTATCTGTAGCTTCCTACAAGGTACTTTTCGGTTTACTGTTCAATTCACACTGTTCAAAGTAATGAAAGATCATGAACACAGCTTATTCCTTTCTCACAACAAATTAAAATTTTGTTACCAAATCACTGTAGGAGATGACAGAAGAGTTTGGACGTGCCTCTCTGGATAACAGTGGTAAAGGAAGTCCCTTTTTTTTTTTTTTTTTTTGACTGGAAGTTGGCCAGCAATGTGGCCAATAAAATAGGCCTTAATGGTGCTGTTAGAAGATCAACTGTGGAGTATCTTGTGTGTTAAGTAGAGTATCCCTTTCTTCTTATGAAATCCAGAGAGGGTCTTCGATAGAGAGGAATTGCTTTTTAGAGGCCTGATAATTTTCTGAGTGTGCTGATCACAGAAAGACTTCATTTACACAACTTCTGTCTATTATTTGCGTTGATTTCATGGCAGTGTTGTTTAGTCAGATGGATTTTCAAACACTTAGCTGTGAGGCTGCCAGCTCTCACTGAAACACAGACAGGTCTAACGTTCAGAAAACCTAAGTGATTTAGGAAGACAGGTCTCATTGCCTTTCAGAAGGATTTATATTCCTAAGGCTCTTAAATATTTCTGAAAAAGCCAACCTTGGGTTTGAAAGTCAACTTTGGATTCCAAACACACACGCTAAGTGCCTTCTCAGAAGCAGACTGTTCACGGTAAGCACTGCGGGACCTAGATGCTACATACAAGATGTGTATAAGGCACTTAGCTCCAAAAAGAGGGTGTCAGACTTCAGATTTGAAGGAGAATGCACAGCATAATAGTATTAATATAGCTCTTAATGCCAAGTTAAGAGCATCAGAGAATATATATGAATGATTTTTTAGGAATAGGTCTTGTAACTGCTTTGATGTGAATCTCCTTCATCAAACTCAGAATTAACTTTGCTGAAGTCAATAGACTTTGCACCCTTGTAAGTGAATGCAGCCCTCTAACTATGTATGCTATTATAGAGCAAAACATACAGATTATAAATAACATCACAGGGAGACTGGGTCTACTTCACCTCTGCAGTAATTCTTCTGATACGCTTTGAGTTGCATCAGGATAAATTTGGCCCACTGAGATTAGTATAAAAAAAAAAAAAAAGGTAGGGAGCCTTTCTTAGGTAGAAAGGTGCATATAAATCCCTCTAACTCCAACTTTGATCAGCTTAACACTCGGCTTTCTGTGTGAATCCTTTACTTTCTCTCTTATTTCAGAGCAGCTAATGCTGGCAAATGCCTGTTGGACCTACAAAACTAGAGTGCTGCACAGTGGAGGTGCTGTGAAACTCCCAGAGCATAGAAGTGATGCTCAGATCAAACTGTCTTTCTCCTCCTCTGTGTGTGTGTGTGGGGGGGGGAGGGGGGGGAGAAATGGTGCAGACAACTCCTTCAAATCTCTCTTTCATTTTAGAGCCTGATCCTGTCACCCACTGATTCCTTCCTCTCATCTCCCTTTAAAGCTAATTAGAGTCAGAAGTGCTCATTGCCATTCACAGTGCAGGATTAGGCCCTTAATTATCCTTGGAAATAGTCATTCTGTTCTGGGCGGTGAAAATGTAGCGTATCAGCCTTACCTGGTGACGGTAATAACTCCTCATGTTTGTCTAAGACTCCTAGATATAGATCCCAAAGCGCTTTAAGATGAGGAAAATTTCTGCCCCCCCCACCCATGTCATACGCTTTATACACCAATGTATGGCGCCAGCTTATGGTTTTGGTTCGTCCCCTAGGAAAGAAAATCTTGTATCCACTCTTTAAAATAGCTCATCATTTAATATTTTTCTGTATAATTAGGAAATGATGTTCATCTGACAAAGTACATTCATTAAATAATTTCAAAATAAGCTGGAGGCATTGTCTAAACCTAGTGTCAACATAAACTGTAAAAAATGTGCAGAGTAGCTAAATCTTAGCAAAAACTGTATGTTAATGGAGCAAGAACACTAAGTGTTTTTTCTGCTTTTTAAGGCATCGAACTATATTTTAGTGCAAGTTCTGCCTCACAGCCAGATCTGGCCCCTTCTTCACCCTAGCCCTTTTATCTCCCTTTGTTCCATGTCTATGCTGAGACTGAGATTTTCCCACCTCTCTCAGTCTTACTGTGGCTCTGAAAGATGATTGCCTTCCGGTGAAGCCCTTTCCCCTTCTTCTGTACCCAAGCTCCATGTTCAATGAACATCAAAAAGCCTTATCATACCCTGATGGTTTAAATCTTTAAACAGAGAGTAACAGCCTGAGTACATCCAGCCCCCTCACATCCTATAGTCTTGTCACTATGTGTTCCTGCAACAATTACCAGGAGAGGGAGGCTGCGGAGTGAATCAAGTAGCATGTGTTGTCTCCCTGGACTCCATGCTGATGCTCTGATCAGGACTTCAGCAAAATTCTGTTTGAAATGAGAATAGACTAATTTTCATCAGACTCTTCTCAGAGGAGTCCCATGTGGGCTAGCATGCCAAGGGTCATCATTAGAAAACTGCCTTCAAAAGAGCTGAGGTTTCTTGTGGCAAAGCTTTCTCCCTTTACTAAATTTATAAACATTTATGTAAAAATGTATACATTAATTGTTCAGCTTCCTTGTTTTTGGGCATTACTTTGCAGGCATACGTACTTGAAGAAATATGCTTGTAAAAATAGCCCAAGTAAGGACAAAAACGTCCTCATTTTGACTGAAAATTCAGAATACCGTGATCAAAGGATGCTCTAACTCCCAGCTGTTCAAAGGGACTTATATTAAAAAAAAAAAAAAAATCAGATGTGACCAAGAATGGAAAATAACTCATTAAGAGCTTAACTAGATGATGACAGGTGAAGCCATCAGTTGCTTAAACAGTGTAATGTTTTTCTAAGCACTTTGTGGGTTTTGTTTGTTTGTTTGTTTTTTGTTTGTTTGTTTGTTTAACACCCTGGAATCAATTTATACTTTCTAGAAATCATTATGAGATCAAATAAAGTTTGTCTGCAATGGAAAACAAATACTCAAGCCACTGTGCTGTAGAGTAATGAAGACATCACTTTACTACAGTTACACTTTTGTAAGCATTGGGGAGGAATTATTGAATTTATTTTACACTTCCCATTTATCAATTTCTTCTGAAGTAGTTGCAGTTCTTAAAAGGCAAAAGGGTAATGGGAAGTCCATAAGAAAGAGAATGATCTCTGGAAGTTTAACTATATGTCTTCAGACATAAAGAAAAGTCTTTTCTCTGTCTTTTGAGACTTAAAAGCAGTGAATAGTAGGTGGATATGATTCTCTCCTCATTTTTATAGCTATTGTTTAGCTACTATAGTGTTTAAAATACATTAAAAAAATCTTTATAATTCTCTTAAGCAGCTTAAATCCCTTTTCACTTTCCCCAGGCAAAACCTGATTCACTTGCATGTTTTTGGGCTCTGACCTTCACAATGCTGATCTCCCAACAGTAGTAGCCAGTTTCTTATTCTTTAAGTGCTAGAGGAATCATGAAAAATTCAGACACTGGGTTTCCCTGAGACCAATCTGGTGGCTTTGTCTTTGTGCTAACTGCTGCTCTCTATGCATCATTCAGAAGGTACATACTGTTGTCAGCCCCTGAACTGCTACTTGGTGTTAAACATGAATATTTGTAGCTTAGCAAGGGACTAAATTTTAAAAAATTAATATTTGACAACCTTTGAGAAGGCATTACTAGCATGAAATTATATGTATGAAAGACTTTTTTTTAAAAAAATGAAAACTTTTTTCACTGGGGCAATTCTAAACACTACAAGGTTTGGTTTGAAATATCTCTGATTGCTGGACTTTCTTCTGGATGCACGTATTATGATTGTACCAAAGAAAATACTGTAGTAGAGTTGTTGTTTTTTTTCCTGTATTCTGCAGGGGAAAATTTATTCTGTGTATGTGCCGCTAATCCTATCTGACCAGAAGGCAGATGAAAGATGGTATATGGCATATTCTGGTTACACATCAGAGATATATCCAATGGTAAAATTGCCTTTTTCCACATTTCTTAATTAGAAATAGAATCAGCTTCAACTAATAGAATCTCTTATTAGTAACAAAAAGAATTGCTAGCTCTCCAGTTCAAGTGGCATATCTGCATAACTTATAGCCTTAAGAGCTTATAGAGTCACTCACACTCCTGGCAGAATGCCTTTTACTCTTCCATATTAATGAGTTGTTCTAAATTTAGTCTACTGTGACAAACTAATATTAATACAGTATTTTATGGCCCAGAGCATTGTTAATGCATAAGAATGAAACACTGAATCAAAGGAAGGGGAAAGGAGGCAAGATTACTTAGTATGATTGTCAAGTTATAAAATAATCCAACTATGTAGATATTAAGACTTAAATATAATACTCTGCTTATAGATTTATATTATGTGAAACATTTTCTATTATTTTAAATCCTTGCAGTATTAGTTTCCTATTTTCAAGGGTTTATAACTCGGCCATAAAAATTCGCTCTGGGTTGAAACTTGGCATATAAGGTCTTAACCTGGGAATATTTTTTAAGTAAATTTTCAAACAAATCTGTGTTTGTCCTTGGTAAATGTGGGACAACAGTCAACATGAGGCTACTGGCCTAAAAAAACTATTTTCATTTTAGGTTTTGGAAAACAATAGGAAGTGATAAGCTCTTTTCATATTATTTTACTTTATATTTTTAATCGCAAAATATTAACAGGGCAGTGTATTTGACAGGCAGCAACTTTTTACATGTCAGAGTTTCCTCCACTGAAATCAAGGGGTAGTTTTTTCACTCTTTGAAAGGGACGTAGGATTGGCTACTTGGCTTGGTAGCTATTTTACACTGATGATTTTTCAATTTCAGTATTTTCTAAAGAGTTATTTGCGTGATTATGTATTTGAATATTCCTTTTCAGTTTATGTAGCATTCTATATGACTTTAGATGTTACAAATATGTACATGCGTACATGTTTACAAGTACATTTCTTCTGTGAAACCTAAAGCCAAATCTGAATCGAACCAATCCATATACATGTGTAAATTAAGATGAAAAAAAAGCATGACTCAAACTGATGAGAGGAGCTCTACTCTAAACTGTGCAGAGTATGTATGATGTCTGCCAGAATGTTGAGAGTTGTGAGGTATGTCATAGATTTCCATTGTAAATAGCAGTTAACAGACGGCAGCTGAGCAGAAGTGGAAGGGTAAGATCAGCAATGAATTGTACACAGTGCCTGCCTACATGTGCTGTTACTAAAAGTCCACTGTATATGAGGAGGAACGATCAACGCTTTTGACTGGCTAAGAGCAAAATGGATATTTTTACAAACAAAACAAGCTTGGAAATGGTATATAAAAGTAAATTTTTTGATGTACTTTTCTGATGTAAAGTCGTCTGATTTGACTTCTTTTTTTCCTCCCCCTTTCTTTCCAGATTCACTTGGATTAGGAAGCTTTATGTCCAGTGTTTATATGGATAAAGAGATTAGTTAGGGAGTCCAGAGTAGACATGGAGCTTGAAAAGTCTGGGTTGTGCAATTCAGGTGCACAGTGAAGGAAACAGTTCTCTTCTCTGAACCTTATCTGGGTCGTGCTGCAGAGTGCTCAGGATGGAAGTTGTGCAGATGGGGAAATGTTCCACTTGACATTCTGCTCAAGGAATGTTTAGAAAAATGAATCTACTTTATTGCTGCTGGTGTGAATTTAACCCAGGTTAGTTAACCTGCATCCATTTCTATTGTGATATGCTGCTTCTAAACAAGCAAAGTACCTGAATGCTTGGTTGTGGGATAGGAAGGCTAAAAGAACCTTCTCTGGAATATATTTAGTGTTTTTGTGAGCAATTGCAATTGGTGTCACTGAAGAAGGAAAAATATCTCCAACTCCAGCAAGCTTTCTGTGGATGGGGAGATTATGGAGTCAGTAGGTGTCTGGATTTTAGGTCTAAATAGCACAGATACTGAGCACAAAGTGTTTGTGGTTGTTTTTTTGTTTGTTTGTTTGTTTTGTGTTTTTTTTTTTTCCTTTTCACTTTTGTGCTAGTCAAATAGGAAACAGCATGCAGAAAAGAACAGAAAAATGAAGAGTTCTTGCTCTTCATCTCTTTCAGCAGCTCTCCATGCTCTAGGAGTAGGGTAGATATCGGAGTTGGGTGCATGGTTCTGCCCAGGGGCTGGTGTCAAACTAATGACAATAAGTTTCATGGGCGGTGGCAGATCCATGCCTGACTGGGCAGGGGGAACGGCAGAAGTAAAGTGTAAGTCACACAGCTTGGGTAACAGAGAGAACAGTGGTAGGGGACTGTAGCTCGCTGGAGGCAGATTTTAACAAGCTACTTCACAAACTGGGCAGAATCATTTCCAGCACAGCCCTTGTTTTGGCACTGACTCAGTCTCCTACATGGTGAGAGAAAATCCCTACATGTTGACAGAGAACCACAGGCTAGAATATATCTAAAACTATTATGTTTTGGAATAAAACCACAAGAACTGGCACCAGTGATTAGTTGCCTTGCATATTGTGTTGCTTAAGCCACTAAGGTGGGTAAGATGCAGCCAGGACTGGTTGCATCCCATTCTCTAGCATTAATAAGAGTATATCTGCAAGAGCAAAGCCCTGTTCATTCAGATTTGTTTCAGCTTCAGTGTGTAGAATGCCAGTGCTTTCCACATTACACAAATTATGGAGGTCATTAATCTTCATATGCCATAATTAAGTTTAAGTCTACAGTACAGTCTATGGAATCCTTTTATTGGGTGTTTGGGGAGCAATGGATTGGTGTTTTCCTTGCTCTCCCTGCCAGTACTAGGTCTTTACCAAGCAGAGATAATGATCCAAACAGCCAACTTTTCCCTTGAATCCTGGTCATATACTTGTTCACTGGAGAGTGAGCAAACTGTCTTGTTGCATAGAAGGCAGGATGGAATGAAGGTAAGTGCAATCTTTTGTCAAAACTGAAAACGATTCCTGCACTTGATTTGCACTCCTACAGAACCACAAAATAGATCATTAAAACTTCCTGTATTTTGATAGTACTTTTGTCTGCCTTATCTTCTGCTGGCTTTATTTCCAGTCATGCAGCTGTGTTTCAGCACACTATATAGAAAATCCCCTCAATGGAGTCATGTATATCTGAGCTGTGTGGCCCATATGCTATGAATAACAGTTGCTGTCAAAGCAGCATTGCTGCACAGCACCATCAATAGCTATGTGCATGACATTAAGCCCTGGTTTTGACACACCTAGAAGGTTACTTTACATGGTAGGGATTTGCATTCTACACAAAATGTTCTGAGACAAAACTTAAATTCTCCATTTTTTTAAAAAATGTATCTTCTTCTCCCTCTTCCTTACAGATTTTTTGTACCACTTCTGGCTTTTTGAGATGTAGGTATAAAGATAAAAACCAAGAGGAGTTAGATCAGCAGTTTCAAAATGTGCTCTGACACCATGCATCTCGGTTGTATAGTGTTTCATTTGAGAAACCTGAAAGAAGACTGTTTCTAAGAGGTGCTAAGCATCTTACAAAAGTCAGGCCTCTCCAAGATGTGGGAGGGTAGCCACCCAGAACTGGTTGCCCTTAGATTTGCTTGCCCTCCTGAAGTATTGCCATTCTTTGGTGTTATTTTGCTTCTCAGT
The DNA here is from genome assembly GCF_013377495.2 of Cygnus atratus. Lineage (NCBI taxonomy): Eukaryota > Metazoa > Chordata > Aves > Anseriformes > Anatidae > Cygnus > Cygnus atratus. The sequence goes on from NC_066369.1 coordinate 77,385, forward strand.
AAAAATCTTCTGTATTGGTAGTATGGAAGAAAAAAAATCCCAGCAGCTGTCAAGATAGATTTCCCACACATGGAATGTTGAAACCTCCCATCTTATGAATTGATATATAACGACGTATATATATGGTTTGAAGGAGTAGGCTCCAAACTAATCAATGTGACTGCCTACCCACTATAATGGGCAGAATACCTATTAGGTAGCAGTGACTGTGAATGTCCTTTTTAATGTTAGGTGCTTTCTTTCATATACCTTTAATTAAATGCAAGTGTTCTGTTTTTCAAGAAAATAACGGGGAGCACAGACTTAAATGTTTCCTTATGTCATTGCTGTGCACACTCTTTTGGACTATGGCAATGAGTGGTGGGTTATTCTTTTATTGCTGAAAGAGCTTGTTTAGCATATGCAATGTATTCAAAATTACAAAAGGAGGAAAGCTGCACGTTAGAGCATATTATCGGTGTGCACTTACAGGAAAATTATCCTATGAAAAGCAAACCCCTCTACTTAAATGCTACTCATAAACTACAAGGCAACTGATTCTACCTTAGTGGGTGAAATTGCAACTTGATGGAGAAATAAAACCAATATGATTAAAATATTTAGCCTGTGTAAATGTTAACAAATTGGAATCTATTAAGTGTATGCTTTTCTGGGAGCTGGAGAGGCTTAGTTTGTGTTGGTCTGTTTAATTATACCTGTGATTTATGAGAACTTCCATGATTTTTTTTCTGAGACTGTATTTGTCAGCATTTATTTTCATTAATGGTTAAAAAACAAGAGCTTAAATTTTGTGTAAATAAATGAAGCATGGCAGATATCCCTTTCTTGGGAAAATGAGAAAGAATAATATGAATCAAATATGGTGGCAGACATTTTTCACTGCTATTTTCTTTCCTTACATACTTCCAGTTAACTATCCAATGCCATGGAATTGTGTGAACTGCAGCCTAATTTGATATACAGGATTTAACTCTGAACAGGCTACCTGTGGTGGTGGAGAATCTCAAGAATGTTTAGGCATATTATGAGAATTTTGGCATATGATTACAAATGTCTAATGGAGGCTTACAATATGGAAACATGAGAGATGTGGAGGATACAGAATGTATTGTAATGGCTAAACACACTGATTTCAGCCTTTTTATAAAACAACAGGGATAAACCATCACCACCAATAATATAAAAATGTAGGAATTGCTATTAATGATCCAGAAACCTCGTTTGACTCCTTTGTCTTAATTTGATATGTACTTTGGTTATTTCAGTTAAGTTTTCTGTTTAGCCCGTATTACTCATGTAACCTGCCCGTGTTCATCTCAAAGCCAGCTGCTCACTAGAGGGCAGCATTTGATAAAATGTGTAAAAGGAGGCTTTTTCCGGAGAAGCGAAGGAAATACATGCTGATTACTTTACTAACACTTTTAAAAGCGTTCTCTGACATGAGTTTCCATTTCTGTATGTTAGCCTGGAACACTGTTCGGCTTGATAAGACTTTTGGAAAGAATTTTAAAGATTTATTCCACTAATAAATACAAATTGTTTTTAGATGGAGATATGATTTCAGGTTTGTGGAAGTCACACTTGCCCTGAAGCCTCTATCTTCTGTCCTTAGCCTTTTAAATGTACATGAATTAATATTTTAAATTCTTATACTATTTTAAAAGAATAGAACATGACTAGGTTCACTCATCTGTTAGCCCTTCTTTTTTTTTAACCTTTCTTTCCCCCCTGTTAGTACTACTTTTCAGGCAGTCCTGTCAGCATTACTACCTTATTCAGCAAAAATCTTTGTTGCCTGGCATCTCTGGAGTCCAGTCTTGGTACTGGAGTCAAAAGCTTCTCTTGTGCTGGTGTTGGTTCCTAGATGGTGACTGGTTTGCAAGGCCCTTCCTGGGCTACCAGCCATCCTGAGCAGGCTGTTAACAGCTCCACACAGCCTCCTGAGTGCCAGGAATGCAACTGCCCAGGAGACAGGCTGTCTGGACTGACCGACTAGAGACGAACCCTTAAAAAAAAGTGAGATTTGGCAGTTAGGTTTAGATAAGCAGGTATTTTCTGATTCATCACTAGCCAAGAAAAGCCATTTTGCTTCTCTGAACTATGTGCATCAAATGAAAAGTGACTCCTGCCACCAAGCATTAAGGATCTATCTGAGGAGACTAAGTCACCCTCAGCTTAGTTGTGGGGGAGGGAGAGATTGTTAAAAAGGGCAGTTTAACTGACCTAAGACTTTGAAATGCCTTCTGGAGGTGCATGTCCTCTTCTCTATCTAGAGGAAGCATTTGAGTGATGAGACATCCAATTCATTTGTGTCTAAAACCGTGGCACAGTCTGGACTCTGCAGTCACATATGTCACTTCTAACAGTGATTCCTGTGCATTTCCCTGATGAAAAAGAAGCAAATATGACCAGTGTTTGTACTGTACATGTGCTGGGGTCTGCTCTGGTGGTTTCACAGACTTCACTTTCTTTCCAGGTTAATCACTGTTGACTTAAGTGAACTCTTTGTAAATGACATCTTTGCTGTGATTGCTAGCTGCATAGGCAAGGTGAAAGCTGGATCCTGAGGATATGTGTACTCAGGCTGCAACAAACATGCCCAGGACACACTTAGCTCAGAAGCTGGGCAGTGGTTAATCATGTTGTGCCTCTCTCAGTTCAGACTCTGGCTGCCAGATGGGTGAAGTTTTTATTGTTTTCTGTTTTAAGCTGGTTGTCTCTAGTACTGACTGTTGCTTTATGGTTAAGGATATTCCTGTGTAGTTAGCAAAACACAAGGATTAATTTGGGTGACAGGAGGTGTATAAATGGAACATCATTATCGTTATCTTTAGAATTACATCCTTCACATGCCAGGTAAATCCAGGGGGCACTTAAACATTTTTCTCCTATGACATTATCACAAATGTCATATGGTGCTTCAAGACTATTTAAGCAAAATAAATCCAGCAGCCAGGTTCAAGAGTAATGTTTGTACCATCATATATATGTTATTTCTTGGAGCAGATTGTCACAAGCTAGACTTTATTTAGGCCTTTGAGACTAAGCAACCAATGTGTCATTTTTAATTGTTGTTAAATACCTCTCTTAATGTGTCTTTGTTTTGTTTTGAAGCTTTGCAAGGCGTGTGGGCTGACAGCCAGTTTGGAGATGTTCGGGGAACATTCCTGATTTGCATCTGGTGTAAGATGCCTGCTTCTTCTGTCCTACTTGCATGTTTCTACCTGGTGAAGTGGTGTCTCCCCTCAGAATGTGCTGCTATAAATGAAGAGGAAGGAACCGTCTGTAACAACCATGGTAACCACAACTTCTTGGGATTAACCAAGAATTTTCAATTCTAATCTATATCATCACAGTGATGTATCATGCCGCAGTATGGTCTGCCAAGAAATTACATCTCATCAACAAAGCAAAGAGAAAAGTCCTAGTCACTTCATCAAGGTGAGATAATTGAAAGGAGGTTCCTGCAAATGTTCTGCTCCAGCTATATCTACATGATGCCCATTCACCATCCTCAAATGCTGGTGATCCCTGTATGGTTGCTTCTGTAGCTTGAAGATAGGAGGCTCTAGCATCCCCTCAGCTTCATTCCTCTGTTGCATCTTGTTCCACCCCTTGCTTTTTCCTGGACCTCAGGTAAATGAGAGACTTACTAGGAATGCAGATCCCATTGCCTTCCAATCAGGAAAACAGGAGGTGTGGCAGCAGTTCCCCAAAGGGTAGAGCCCCTAGTGCTTCTGATCCCACGTGCTTGGGTGGGAGCCAGCCTACCTCCCTCCTCTCCAGCCACGCACACTGCACTGCTGAGACTGTGCTGGCAAGGATTGGCATCTCCTGGAGGTACTATCCATTGCATGACTCATGGCAAATTGCTTGATCAGAACTGTGAGCTCAGGCTCTGGCAGGGATTGCAATAGTAGTTATAACTGGTGAACATGCTCTAGTTTGTTTTTATCATGGTGGAAGCTAGAAATAATTTTAAAATGGAAATTGTTGTAATCATGTTCCTTTAGAAGTGAACGGTTTTCTTTCTGTACTGGCCCATGCTATCCATGCCTGAATACATCCATATTGTTCAGCTTAAAACAAACAAGCAAAAAAATCCCTGAAAGATACAAGAGCAAAGGAGTCCTGAAAACATCATGTTTGGCCCTCTATTTTGGCTTTTCCTTTGGGCTGAGGTATTTAATTCAGTCTTTTACTTAGATTACAAACTCATCTGTATCAAGAATATACAGCAGTTCCTTTTGCTTGTCACTCTTGTTTTCTACAATCATGTTCATCTTGTTGCTGACAGGATAACCATAGGCACGATAAACCCTCAAACACATGAAAAAGCTTATTTAAATTGATATTATAAATCCGTAATCGTTTCAAGGCTTTATACAGTGCTTCACAGACCATTGGGAAGAGGTGTACACAAAGGTAACATTAACAGACTTTGGTCTGTTGGTGGGATCTTCTTGGTGAGTAAATCTGTGATTATGCTGGTAGATTGAGGCCTGTACACCTCGTCTTCTCAGGCAGCCTTTTCAGGACTGAAGCAGATTAACAAAAGAGGCAGATGCCAGTGACAAAGTGCCAATATTTGTTAACAGATGTGATCCTTGTAATGTAGCATGTGTTCTTAATTTGGCATTGCTTGACACCAGGAGGATCTCTGTAAATAAGGTGTCATTAGCTACATCCAATAGGCCTTCCTCCTAAACTGGTCGTTGGTTAGTATCCATGCTCTGGTTGAAACTGGCATCCTACCTTGTGAGTGGGCACCATGCCACTCTAACAGATGGGTATGACAGTAGACCGGGCAGGGAAACATTAAACTTGTCCAATTTGAGTATTAAGGGCCAAGCAGTCTATCCACAAATACAACATGAGCAGATTTGTCTTGTTGTAATTGATAAAGTGGATATGCTGTTGGTACCTGAACTAATGGATGATTGAACTTTAGCATTCTCAGACTTTACTTTGGTGAATTCCAGATTTTGGCACAAGAAGAATGAAGACTACTCCTTAAAAAAAAAAATCTAGGAAAGACTTTTCTTTTTGAAAGAAAATATCAAGTGAGCCAGTCATATTTCTTGTTAAGTGGGTTGATGCCAGTCTTCCTTTTATGTTGACTTAGGATTAAGTATTTAGGTGAAAATGTTTCACACAGTTATTTCCTTTCTCCAGCTTAAAACTTAAAAAATGTTGAATAGGATATTTTTTTCTTTCTGACACTCTGAAGCAAAAATGTGGTCTGTTGCATTAGGGAGAAGTCAGCTAAGTTACATGAGGAATTACCTGATCAGCTGTTTTTAAGAGGTGGAAACATACATGCTTAAGTAATGTACATTTAAAGATTTAAAATACTGAAAAGGTAGTTATCATAAGAAAGTAGGGGTTTTCTCTGTAAAAACATGCTATCAATTGCTGCTTATATTACCCCATTTAACTACTTAAAAAAACAACCAACATTGCAGAACTCCTTTTTAAGTCAGAGTTTTTGCAGAAATTTCAGTGCTTTGAGGTCTTTAGTAGAAAATGTAGCAGGGATAACTTGAACGTTGAAGGTCTTTCTGCAGCCAAACTGAATTTCTTGGCATTTTTAGCAATGCATTATATGAAGAAAACTTCATACTGAGAAAGAGAAAACCCTGCTCTCTAACATGACCAGTACAATTCTTGTATTTTTGTAAGACTGCGGGGTGTTTTTAGTGCAGTTTTGCAATATCTGCATACCAGCAGAAAATGATCAGGCAGTTAGATCTGTTTGAATTTAAAAAAAAAAATGCTGAAAAATATCTCAGCCTCAGTGGAAAATACAAGTGCTTATGTTTTTTCTCCTGTGAGAGATGAGGGCCGCAGCAGCAGTAGTCAGCAAACCCCTGGAGGGCTACCCTTGCTAGATAGCAGAGGTTGTAGGGATAACACACATGCAGACTGCTTTTGTCACCCAAACTCTGCAGTATGGGCACGTCTTCCTACCACAGGAGAATTCATGAGCTTCTGTAGCCTTTGATACAAACGTATATGGTAACTTGTTGCCAATTTTATGCAATTAGGGCATACAAAATGGTTTCCCTGTTAGGAATGTTGCATGTGCTATGACACTAATTAGGGGTTTCTCTTCTTTACATGCATGCCTGTCTGCCATTAATATTAATGGCAATTTTGTCCAAGCACAAGGGAAGACAAGACCATTGTAACTGTGACTTAAACTTTTGTATTGGAAATTCCCAGTATAGTTGTTCCTGGAACCTGCTGGCATGCAATTTACTAAATCTGCCTGGTGAAAATGGTAGTATGTAGATGATAGTTACCTTTTAAGGAGGTATTTTTATTAACCCGTCCACAGTTGTTTTTTTTCCCCTCAGAGTCTGTGGTTTGGCTCTGTGGTTACATTACATTAAAAAAAGCCACATTTTATGTGTGGTTTGTCAGTTTTTTTCCTTATAATAAAGCTTCTCTTATAAATAAAAACCCTTCCCTGTTTATAGACTTCTATAGATGTGGGATCATTTACTCCGTGTTCTGTAAGGAGGTGTATCATGCTACCTCCTAATTGGTAAAACAAGGCAAACAAATCAGTATTTTCAGAGGAGAGATGCAGGCTTTGTTCTTTTTAAAATCACTTAGACAGCGGTCACTACTGCTCAAAACTATGGTGATTAAGATGGTGATTAATAGGACAAATGATGTAGATGGGGCAAGGTCAGTATATCTCTTAGCAAAGGTCAGCAACAAAGACATTACATGTATGTAAATCACAGTATATGAAAATGATTTACAGCTTGTGGTTTCATCTCATGAACCTGAAATAAAGGAAAAATATTTTTTCAACAATCCATGCTTCTAGCTGCACGTACATTGCAATAGCTAGAGCTGACTGTGCAGGTTTGTTTTTTAGGTGTATGCATGCTGAACTCAGTGGTTGAATGTAGCTTTGGGGGTACTTGTGCAAATTTTTTGGTGATCTAAATGGGTGAGGCTGTGACTTATTCCAGCTTAAAAGTCCTTTTACCACACAGTTGATCTAGAAGAACTGAAAGGAGAACAACCATATAAGCTATAAAGCAGGCCTGAAAATGAACCTTGGATAAATGAAAATGTGTCTTGAAGACACAGAAGAAGATTGAGAGTTCAGTGGTTGGAATAGCTTTAAGAAGGGAAATACAGCTGAACTTAGTTTGCAAAGTGGAAACTGGTATGTAACAGTGTGTACATATATACATCTATGTATGTATGTATATGTATGCATGTACATACGTAACTTAGATTTTTAAAGATATTGTGGTGAGATGCCTTCCTATGGTTCATCAGGTAGAGCAGTGAAGGGATCACCAGTGCCTAATTAATTGCAACATTAATTTTGGAACCAAACAGACCAGAGCTAGTCCAGCTCCATCATAAGCTGCTGCCTTCTTTGCAGTTACAAATATTACAGCACCTCGTTTTTTTTATCCAGATCAGCCATGCCAACCAATACGGTTGGTTGTTTAAAAAAGTCAGAATCTAATCAGTTGTTGTTTGGGATGTGAATAGGTCTGGAGCAAAACCTGGAAACTTGAAACTCAATCACCAGCAAAATCAAATAGGACCTATTGTGATAAGGTCGGTGTAAACAAATGAATATTAATAGTATAAAAAGGGAAGCAGAACACCAACATGATGAAATAAACAACCTGCCTGCTACAGTACGGCACTGATGGGCAGTTTCAGAAGTCAATTTCTTAGCATTCTGGCTCTTTAATTCAAACTACTGTTTGAATTAATGATCTTACATAGGCTAAAAAGTTTTACTGCTGCCATACAGTTCTGATTTAAGGTGATTCTTTTTTCCCACTCCAACTCCTTCTGTTGTTCTTCAGTCTGGAACAAGTGGAGCCAGAAGTGGGTGAGATGTTGCTCTGGTTATGGCCGAGGCAGTGCAAATGCCAGCAGTGGCCGGGTCCCTGCAAAATGAAATTGTCCTGAAGAAGCACCACACTTGCCCCCACCTGCAGCATGGCAACATAGTCTTTATTACCTCATGCATTGTTTTAAACTTTTAAAAACTATAACTAGCTGGCAATTGGTTATTTTCCTGAGCATCACCATGTATCAGTGTCTAATTGTAGTCACAGCCCATCTGTACTCTTCCTCCTGAAATTGTCATACTATCTGCAGTTCAGGTCCTGTGGATCTCCATAGAAAACTGACATGAGTGTTATGATATCCTTGTTCAGGGAGAAGTGGTTGTGTCTTTTATATATTGTCATCTATCTGAGTTGCTTTCCTGACAGAGCAGATGATGGGCTGAAACTACCTGGAGGAGTACACATTTTCCTATTATATCACCAAAACATTTCAAATTCTGAATCAGGAATCCCCCACAATTTCTGGTTAGCATAAATTCTAGCATAACTATGCTAGAATATCTGGTTCCACCTGGACATTAAAATCTACTGCAACAAAACAACAGTAGAAATAATTGCCCTTGCTTCTCAGGGGAAGGGTTTAAAATTATTAACATCAAGATATTCTCTGAAATTTCTCAGTGCTTCATTAACGCTTGAGGCTGTGAAGGCTGGAAGAGGAAAGAACATCTGCATTAAATGAGAGTTTGTATAAATTACCCTCTAAAATGCACCTTAAAATATAGCTGGAAGCATGGATCCCATGGTCACTTTGCTTTCCTCCTAATTTCTCTTCAATTATCTTGTCTCGGACTTGTACAAAATTTAATTGGACCAGTAAATGTCTCATCGATATATTTCGAGGGGAAAAAAAAAAGAGAAGAAAAAGGTGTGTGTGGATACATGTATATGAGGGGGGAAGAGGGGGAGAAACATAGGGAGAGAGAGGAATATGTATGTTATGGAATAAAAAAACAAAAAAAAAAAAAAAAAAAAAGAAGACAAACTACTGGTGTTGTCCCACAAGTGCCATCAGAAAGAGGCATGGATATGAGATTCTTAAGCTGGAGGTTCTTGAGATCAAGTGGCTTGAGCAGCTTCTCATTGTCAATCTCATTACCACCAATCTGAACTGTGGATTGATGCATTATTGTTGCTTTGTTCTTCTAAATGATGCATGGCAGTTATTTATTTGTGGTCTTGCACCTTTGGTACAAAGAGTGTGGTCTACTTGTGTCCAAATGTCAAGGAAGAGATCAAAGCATTTATGTTTGCTCATTTGCCCTCCTAAAATGGTAGTTTTCAAATGTATATGAGTCTTTCCTACAGAGATGTTTCTCATAAGGCTGTTGCTGGATTTTGTATGATAACCTCTTGCAGAGTGAAGTTTTATGAGACAAGAAAGTCGAGTGTCTCGACTCAGCCATCCCCAGAGAGCTTCATAAACAAGAATCTGTTTCCTAGCACCACTGGTGGTAGCACCAAGTTAATATAATAAGGCTGGAGACATCCTTGTCCTGTTCTAAACAGTAGTGAATGTCCATTGTCTGCTTCAGGCTGCTGCATTCACTTGAGAAACTACAAGCTTAGTTCTGCATGCCTTGCTCTTTGCATTTATGTTGATGTGGAGAGGGCTACAACACTTCAGGAAAATATTTATCCTCATTTTTTATTGTACTGACTCAGGAGAATCAGGGCAGTACCAAACCAGGGATGTTGTATGTCTTCCCAATACAAAAGTTGCCCCTTGTACATTTTTTTTCCCTTCCACCATACAGATCTTGTCTAAACTCAGAGTTCATCCCTCAGTTGATGCAGGGATGATGGCAGTGCAGTGAGTGGTTAGCGTGGTTAACAACTGTCATGAAGATCAAGTGCCACTGCATTTTAGCAAGAAGCAGAAAAGCCCATGGGGACACTAGATTGCTCTTGGTTCATTCAAATCCACGTTGAATCTTGTGCTACAATTACACTGTAGAGTCTTTTTCAGTTGTGGACAAGTCTCGGTCTTGTTTTAGGAGTGTTTTTGCTAATGATTACTCATTTTTTAGACAAGGAACAGAGCAATCAGCAGGAAGAGAAGACCCACAGCTGGGAAAAGAAGGAAGCAAGCGACTAAATCCTGGTGTAAGTTTCTGAACAAATGGTACAGAGAAGGTAAATTGAGCTCAACAAAACATTAGATTAAACCCATTAGTAATTAAAAAAACAACAGCTGCAGTCTAATGAAAAATACTGGAGATCTGTAAAGCTTTGCCATTAAAATGTATAGACACTGACCCTCTTTAAATTCATAGAGAATGCTCTTTGCTTAGCTATAAAGGTTTAATGTAACTTAGCAGATCTGAGTTACTTGAGGAGAGCTTTAATGCTTGGCAGGTCTCTACATTTTATTTATGATATCAAAGCTGCAACTCAGATTTTTACTCAGTGAAAGACATAAAAGAGATTCAGAAGTCATCCAAATCATCTTGTAATTAATGTTACCATGCACGCCCAAGACATTAAAATGTTAACAGTGTTAGAATCGTGTGCTTTGGAATACAGAGTGAGGGCTTTATTAGAGAGAAATACACTGCAGATGTCATCCACCCTAATTGAGGACATTGGGTTGCCTGCTGCTTGTTCTTATCAGTGGTTCAGTGTTGTGTTTTTTTTTTTTTAATTTATTCATTTTCCTTACTGCTAGAATCTGCTCTCGTTATTAGTCTATCTTGTCACTCATTTGCATTTCAAGTGCTGGGACTGTGGGGTACCAGCTATCTGCCTTAGAAGAACACTTCAAGGAATTACTCTATCAAATAGCAGCACAGTATCACAGCGAATTTGACATCTGGGTTATCTTATTCCCAGATGCTCCGTGGTGTCATTAGCAGGATTAATCTTAGCTTTAATTTCATAATGATTTTTATTCTAATATATGTGAATGAACACAAAGTCTCTTGACTCATTATCACCAATTTACCCAAGATATGTAATCAGGCTCTTACATTCACCAACATTTATTTTTGCTAATACATCTAAAATTGTAGATTAAGCAAATACAGTTAGTTCCAGCTGAGTGAATGCCTAGTGAGGTAGCAATGTAGTATTTATGTTTTAATTAAAGTGTATTAATGGTAGTGTCTTTTAAATACATACTGACCAAACTCTTTCTGCTGAGAACAACACATTTATCATTCAAGTGATATCAACTTGTAATTTTAGCCACAGCAGCTTTCGCTATTTATTATTTGCAGCCAGTTAGAAATGACTCAAAATCTCATTTTATAGTATAATTTTAACCTTTAAAGATCAGGGCAGAGCATTTTATTCTTAAGAAAAATCCATTGACTTCCCAAGCAAACAGAATTTAATTTTTAAATTAAATTAAAAATTAAATGCAAGTATATTTTACACTGAAACTTCTGATTTTAATTCCTGCTCTAGGTTCAACTGAATGCAGTTTATTTTTACTGCGAAGCATACACACAAGATTCACCTCCATATCATACAGAGTTCCAAACTCTATTGCATTTTTAAATTGCAAGAAAAAAGTAAAATGTGAAATTCCTGTGCACTTTTTTTTACAGTGTTGGACTAAGTTTTTCATTTACCAGCTGTTGTAGCACAGCAGTAAGTAGTGGTTCATTATTGATGGATAAAATGTTCAAACATTTAAGGAAATGAAAGTCAGCCTTGAATTTTTAATTATTTAATTAAAAGTACTGCAAATGCCAGCTTGTTAATTGCCTTGCACCTGCAAGCCAACACAGGTTTTATGCACTCTTTCTTTGAATATTAATTTTTTGCATGTCTTCATAATGCTTGAAAAGTCTCCCCTGCAAACATATTAGTAAAGAGTAAATATTGAATCTAAGACAAAACTCACGGCTTCATCTTTCACTGTACACAGAATAGGATTTAAAGGAGGATTTAGGTTTCCAAGGCTTCTAATTAAGTAGTGATAATCAGGCTTTCTGCTGAGGGTCACTTCCTGGGAGTAATTTGAGTTATTAAAATGCATGTTTTTATTTGTTCTGCTTTGCGAGCTAAAACTGATCCCTTTTAATATAGCAGCAAATATGCAAATTGGTGTTTCATTATATTATGCAATTTATGGCAATCTTCTCTAATTTACTGAAAGGGCAAGAGCCTGACCTTGTCATTCAACTTTTTTTCCTGGTAAGCTAAACTAATTATGTGGATCTTTTTATAAAACTCTGAAAGTATGCAGCCTGGTTTAAAAAAAAAAAAAAGTGACAAATTCACCTTGATTATGCATCAAGATGGCCTTTGAATTTGCTTGAATCCTCCTGCAGGGTGATGGATAATTTAGACTTACATATGGGAGCCAATTTTTTTCAAGATTTGAAAATGGCTTCCTTTTTTTTTTTTTTTTACAGAAATCCTGGAAAGAGCATCTGAAATCATTGAAATAATATATGTCAGGATTTGAGCTATGGACTGAAAAAAAGTTCATTAAAAATACTTACATGCTGTATTATGAATTGATATCATGATTTTTCTTTGTGTCATCCTTCAATACAACTTTTCAATCACATTTTTATTAGTGGTGTGTTCTGCGTTTTCAATTTTCTTTTAATAATTTTTTCCTTTCAGCTTTATCTTACTTCTAAGCTCCTTTTTGCCTCCTCCACCAAGAAATGTAAAGAAAGTTCTCCTCTGTCAAAGTCAGGAAAGCCTTGTTTAGTCTTCAGAGACTCCTGAGGAGATTCTACAAATGCTTTTTTCTCTGTAAGTACACCTTCCTTTCCATCCCTGCAGGCTGATCAGCCTTCTCATTCCCAACAATAATTTTTTTCATTCTTTCTCCTGCTCCATAACGATGTATTTATGGGATCTGTAGTCAAGGACTGTGTTTGCCAATGTGACCAATTAAAATGGTATGGCTGGAATGCGAGGACACGGGAACAGCATCGTAAGTATTGAAACTTTGCAAGTAACTGAGTTGGGAGGGTCTTGAGAGAACAGCTGGTCAGTAACCCTGAGCTGAGGTGGGGATGTGAATGCTTGGCTTGTCCCCAGCAGATGTTTATCCTATTTGTTCTTAAAAATCTTTAGTGAAGGAGATTCACATCTCTATAGCAAACTCTTATTCCTTAAATTTAGTTGGATTTTTTTCTTTTTTTGTATAACTTTCTGCATTACAAACCTAGCTGATTCCGTCCTTCAATTTCTGTAAAAAAAAAAAAAAAAAAAAAAAAATTTCCTTACACTGGAAGAAAATACTTAAAGCACAGAATTAAAATGGTGTTCTCCAACAGGATTTAATCCATGTAGTTGAACACAATTTCCTTTTGACCACAATGACAGTAACATTGTAGTTGTTGCTTCCACTATCGTAACCTCTCCTGCTCGTGTTTAAACACAATGTGTATTTGTAATGCAAATAAGTCCTTAATACTGTGTATCAACTAGAATACACAGGTCGTAAATTTGTGTTTGAACACTAATCTCTTGCAGATTGGACTGTAAACTGAAGTAGTAATGTTCATTGCCATTAATGCTTAAAATTGTTTCTTTAAAGCAATGATCTAGCTTCTGTTGGCAAAATGTTCTAGGTTATGCTGCGTTTGCCCCATGGGGAGTCGATGAAATTAGTCGTCGGGTTAAAAACTGATTCATCCTTTACTTTGCAGGATGAGGACCATAAGTGTATCCACAGCCTGCTTTAATTACAGCTTTGGCATTTTCAGATCTTGTGACTTTAGGTCCCCCTTTATTTAGGGTACTCTGGAAAGTAAAACGTGTGTTTTTTGCATTGGAGGACAATGCTCAGATTGTGACAGTTTTGAAAGCAACCTTGTGCTATGAAGTAATGTTTTTGTGGATTTCTTTGTCTTTTGGGAATGAAGACCAGCAATTGGCAACATCTGATGAGGTGGTGAATTTTGATGATGTCAAATCTGACTAGAGAGATGGAAATCCTTTATATTGAACAATAAATTAATCTGTTAATTACTTAATTCCCAGGCACATGAAAGAGTCCTTGAAGGGTTGGCAGAACAACTGAAGCCCAGGTTCAGGCTTTTTAGTACCATTATCTTATAATTGCTGATTGACACGGGGTTCTGCTCACTGTTCCCGGGGGGGGGGGGTCAGCAGTACATGTGTCTGAGTGGCGATGATTCCTAGGCAGCAATTTATGCAGTGGTTTTGACAGATAGAAGAAGGCAGTAAGAGTTTATTAGCAGAGTATCATTTTGGGGGAGGCTGGAGCATATGAATTCCCTTGCTGATGAATGAAAAGAACAAAACTGAAATAAGAAGAGTAGCAATTCTGAGGCAATCGTTTACTCTAGAAATAATGTGGAAATATTTGCTTGTGTTTGTCAGGTTTCTCGTTTTGCTCTTTCTTTGCTAAGGACTGTGTCAGTAGAAAGGATGAATATCATTAACTAGAGAAGAAAATCAGCAATGTGTTTAAATGTTTAATTGTAATGCTCCTTCCTAAGTAAACCTCCATTTAATGTTTAAAGGACTAAAAATGCTAAGTACATATCAATAAAACAACATAGTTTTAACTTCTAATTAAGTTTTAACTTACAGTATTCACAGATGTCAAAGCAACTACTCTAATTAGTGTCTTTTTTTGGTATTTAACAATTAGCTAACTTATTTGTAATGAAGAATAAAGAGACTGGAAAAGAAATACAACATATTCCCAGTACAAGTCTTGCTTTCCCTCTGTCATGCTTTTTTTTTTCTTTCTAAAAAAATATTTCTTTTAGTTTAATCTTGCTTCCCCAGGTCATGAGGGTGCTCCTCAGTGTTACAGAGTATAATATCTTGAATGCTCAGTATTTCCACACAGCCATGTTAAATCAGGTTAGTACATAACTGGTTGTCTCTCCTGCTCTGAGTAACCTGCATTAAGAACAATGAAGTTTATATTAAAACTGAACTTTCTATTGACATGGGGCTTTATAATTCTGAAACTGTCTTTTTGTTGTTCTTTCTCCCCCTGAACTTATTTATTTTAATAATATTTTGGAAGCTGCAATAGTATTGGCAGAATTCATATTAATATGTTATTTAAAAAAAAGCCAGACTTCTAGTTGCAGGCAGTTAACACAAAATCTGTTGGCATGTCTTGAACAGAATGATAGCATTTAATCATTTTTGTCATTATAGTGGTGGTATTTGCAAAGTTATTGCTAGGGAGTTGTCACGTATTTTTTATTATAAATTCTTAATTTAAGTGTTTATAACTTAACCATAAAGATATGCTCCAGGCTGAAACATGACATACAAATGCTGAATATGGGACTGACTGTTGTTTCTAGTTTTAAAACAAGCACACAATTAAAAAGAAAAATTTAAAAAGTGACCATTTAATAGGTATGAACTGGAATTCCAGCCAGAAAGTGACCTTTTCTGCAGAGGATCTTTTGTTATTTTCCTTGCTTAACAATCCTGCCTTAAAATGCACACTAAAGAACAAAGGAAAAAAGGTTTAAATTAATGTTAAGCTTTCTGAGAGTTTTGCCTCTAAAACAAAATGTTCTGGAACAAAACTTTGTGAAGAAAACTTTACAAAGTTGAAGGGTGGGCATTGTTGCAAAGACAGCCTTTTCTTTTCTCTAAGCATGCCTTTGCAAATCAAGGATTCTCCATAATATTAAAAAATTTAGTGTAGACCCCTAGGAGGCGGAGCTGTTTTACAGAACTGTTGGTGGGGTGGGAAAGTGGAAAAGTATTTCTTGCCTATAAATGTAGTAGACTCTGAGGAAAAATGAAAATCCCATGGATCCTATTAAATCCGTCAGACTGATCTGGTACAACAGGGAAAAAAGTTGGACACAGAAAGAAAGAAATCATGACCTTACAACCAAGAGCCGTGTATTCATCAGAGACCCTAGCACTTTGGTTTCACAGGGCAAAGTGGCTTCTTAACGAAACGACACATCTCTGTGCGGAGCCTTTTAACACACCAGTCAGTAAGGAGCAGAGTACTGATGTATCTTCCAGGTAACTTGTGCTAACCAATCTTTACCAGTTAGCTTTGGAGAAAACACCATTATGTGCACAACACTCCACAAGCACCACCAGTGTTACACTGATCTGTGCTGTGGGTGCCCACTGTGCAGCCGTGCAATGCAGAATGCTGTATGTCTGATTGCAATGGTTTGTTCATTTATTCTCCATTTGTGAGCCAGCAGACAGGGGAACGGAAGTTGGCTATGTGCATGACTTTAGAAGGTGCAGGTGAATTGCAAAGAATGACTTTTTACAATTTGTTTCACCAAGCTGCAGAACAAGTTGGAAACCAAACTGAAAGTATCTGTTGCTGAGGGGCAGTGGCATTGAGGCAGTGTGGACTGAAGTCTGATAACTTTCCCTGTTCCTACGCATATATGGGCTTGGGCACTTCTTCCATGTTGAAACCAGTTAGTAAGAAGCGTACAGGAACATGCAGGAATCAGGAGAAGAACAAAACAAAGCCCACTACCCTCATTTGCTCATCCCCCATGGACCAAACAGTGCTCTGCTCCTCTGAACATACACACAGCTGTCTCTGAGGACTGTGGAACTGCCCCTTGTGGGTATGAGCAGGGTGCCCACAGTACTCCCCATGCTTCATCAGCTGTCAGCCAGAGCCGCTTGCCTGGGGGCTGCACTGTACTTCTGTCACCTGCAGAAGTGGCATCAAGAGCTGGTCTCACCCACCAGGATCCTTTCCACTCTGCAGGATGTTGCTGAGGCTCATCAGCAATGATTTCAGGCTGGATTTCCAGCTGCATGAATGTGATGGTGGCACACAGTAACAGCACTGCTATACTCTTGCCTGGAATTTCGCACAGACAAATAAATTGCCAAGGCTTCTAGAAGGTGAGGAGTTTAATGCGTGTGCTCTGCCATGGTGTGATAGACTGAATCTAATCCTCTTGGGAAGTATTTCACCTCCGTGCTCTGGAAACCCTAAACAAGATTATGAATTCCTTGACTTTCACTCAGGGAAAGCTTCTGTGTCAAAGACATCCCTAGGGAAACAGAGGTAGGGGTACTTTCTTCACATTTCTCCTGAAAATGCTCTGTTGCTGAGGCTTTCCACTTCCAATTCTAGAGCTGCTCCTCTTCTCTTTCCTCCAAGTACCTTTGACGGTCTATCTTTTGTCCAGGTAGCCAAATGCAGTGAAAGGTATCATATTTTTCTTCTGAGCTGAACTCTCATTGTAATTCCAGGGTCCAACATTTTAATTCTTGATTACATGTTTTTATTTAGGTAATGAAAAAAAAAAGAGGTGGGTATCTGTTGTGAAGCAATAAAGGATCTGAGACCCAGTGTACCTCAGATTTAAATATATTCTTAAACAACAAAAGGTCAAAAAAATCAAGAAGGAAAAATGTAAGAAAAGACACATCCTAATCAAACATAAGGTTCATACTATGATTTTTCCAACATTATGCCTTGCTCTTTTTTCGTGGGAGGTTTGTTACAGCTAGCATGCAGAGTGACAGTCCTGTTGCAAAGCAATTCAGCGCTGGAGAGTTTGCAGGCAGAATTCAATAGCACAAAGGTTTTCAGAAACTATTTTTCTTTCCTTTTTCTTTTTTTTTTTTTTAAAGCAACGATTCCAAGCCATTCATCATAAAGCACTAAAAATCAAAGAGCAATATTCACGAGCCTCCTAGTACAGTATGTTAAACCCTGATAACTGTCAGGAAGAGGCTGTCTGAAAGGGAAGAGTCAGGTAGCAGCACTGAAAACAAAAAAACATGTTGGGAGAAAAAGTACTGAAGAATAAAAGAGAAAAAATGTGCTAAGCAAAGGGGGCCAAGCTGTACTCCTGCATAATATTTATCATGCTGCCATTTTGTTAACAAGAGAAATAGTTTACACTGATGTAAAATTTCTGGAGTTCTGTCTGTTTACACAGAACCCTGGAGTGACCATGTATGCTAGTGGAAGATATTGCTCCTGTAAATTGCTCTACTGGATCCAGAAATATGTTAGTTAAAATTTATTTAACTAATGTTTTCTGTGAACAAATTTCAGCCTAGGGCTTGCCTATGAACAGTTTGCTGTGGAGGTTTGATATTCAAACTATGAGTTGTTTTGAGTAGATGCATAGGAAGTTCAGAATATGTCTCTGTTCTCTGTCTGGAATATTGTAAGTCTTGGCATCAAATTTTGATACACACTCAGCTGCAAAATCAAAACTGCTGTTCAGTGAGTGCTCTTTTATTCTTTTAACAGTAACATCTGGTGAGAAGCTGTAATAGTACAGATCTAGACTATTCCTCAATAGGAAGCATGTGAAAATCTGATTTTTTTTTCCTTTTCTCTTTTTAAGTGAATACTTGGAAGTTATCTTCTGTAGAACACTCCTGACTCCAGCCCTGGCATTGTTGAGGCTATAGATGACTGGTAACATGCTAAAGAGTTTCCTCACAGACCTCCCAGAAGAGAGCATCTCTGATCTGCTTGGTGGGCTTTACATGTTGTCTCCATGTAGAGGTAAGCTTCCCTGTGCCTTTATTTTTCTCTCCTCAGTCTACTGTGGAGCTATTTCCAGTCATTTTCTCTACTGCAAGGAAATATTACAAATAAAATGCATGCATGTATGAAAGGCACAGTTATCTTGACAAGTGCAAAATCAAAAATGACCCTACCATAGTGCTTTGATAGTGAACAGAGATTTCTGTGATAAAAATGGACCCCCATCATTATAGATAATAAATTCCACTGGGATTTTTTGGACATCCCATAGTCACCAAAAATAGAAAGCAAAGAAACGTTTAGTCTCCAGATACACTTTCAGTTTTATACCTTCCTCTCTAATTTAGAGTGTTAGGATATCCTCTGCATACCAGTACCAATTGTGCAAATTGCTGTAAAGAGTTATAGCCATTCCAGAAGTCTTACTTGCCCCTTCGTAGATGATAATTAGAGAATATGCAAGAATAAGTCAGTTTTGAGACCCTGCTTTCAATCTAGAACAGTCGCTTAGTATTGATTTTTTTGATTGACTACCTGTTTTGATGCACAGCTTCTCCCTTGTCTCTCTAGTCATCACACGTCATTGTCTAGCTGGTTAAGAGAACATAGGAGAAGTTTCCCTCCAATCCAGGATCATTTGATTTCTTAAAACAGCTAGTAGGAATTATCCTCTCCTTTTCTGGGAGATACTATGTCTTTTAAAACAAGCTCTTCATCCACTAATCCATTTTCAAACCCTGTTAGGCAATGTGGGTTAAGTAGAGTATAACAGAGTTATCCTGCTGGATTGATTGTGTAGAGCTAGATCTTTTACATGTGGGGAGTCCAAGACCCCAGGGTCTAATAGTAATATTGTCTTTTCCATGAATAATTTATTGAATCTGTAAGGGCTGTGTTCTTTTATAAAATGTAGAATGGAGGGAGGGTACTGTATTTTTTTTTTTTTAAGGTTCTGCAAAACTTTCACAACCAAACCCAAACAATAACCAAAAAGATGTTGGGAATGAAACTTAAATGGTTTGTCTAAATACGGAATAAACTAGGTATAGTTTTTCCAGTTTTAGCTTTTTAGCTTTTTACTGTTCTCTCACAGCTTCACGTATGGGCGCTCTTCACATAACGATCATTTATTTAGAAGCAACCTTTTCTTTTGCAAAGTTATCCAGTGCTTGCTTAAATTTTGCTGCTATGAAGCATGTATTTGATTCCCAGTTCTGGGTTGGTGTCATACCACAAACTCAAACCTTGCCTAATCATCATCCTTATGGCCTTTACTTTTAATTGTATATGCTTATTGTTGCTCTTTAGTGTTATTTCAAAGATAGACAAATTTAGTTCATGTTAGGTACTGCAAATATTTGAAAAAAATAACATTCAAACCGTTAAAAATTCAAATTTAAAAGATTCCAATACTTCTCTATTTGTTAAAAATACAAGAAAAAGGGCAACAAAATAAGGTCATAGAATGGTTTGGGTTGAAAGAGACCTTAAAGATCATCTAGTTCCACCCCCCCTCCCATGGCCGGGGACACCTCCCACTAGATCAGCATCCACAGCTGCCCTGGGCAATCTCTTCCAGTGCCTCACCACCCTCATAGCAATGAATTTAGTACTGAAAGGATAATTACAGAATGGTTGGTTTAGGTTGGAAGGGACCTCTGGAGGTCATGTGGTTTAAGCCCCCTGATCAAGCAGTACTATATAGAGCAGGTGACTTAGGGCTACAAGGATGATCAGAGAGCTGGAGCACCTCTCCAATGAAGAGAAGCTGAGAAGCTGAAGAGTTGGGGCTCTTTAGTGTAGAGAAGACGCCAGGAAGACCGTATAGCAGCCTTCCAATACCTAAAGGTGGCCTACAAGAATGGAGAGGGACTCTGTCAGGGAGTATAGTAACAAGACAAGGGGTAATGGCTTTAAACTAAAAGAGGGTAGATTTAGAATAGACATTAGGAAGAAATTCTTTACTGTGAGGGGTGGTGAGACACTGGAACAGGTAACCCAGAGAAGCTGTGAATGCCCTGTCCCTGGAAGTGTTCAAGGCCAGGTTGGATGCATCTTTGAGCAACCTGATGCAGTGAAAGGTGTCCCTGCTGACAGCAGAGGGGTGGAGCTATGTGATCTCTAAGGTCGCTTTCAACCCAAACCATTCTATGACTCCCTTTCCCTCGAAGGAGGCAGACTCTACAACCTCCCCAGGCATCCTGTTCCAGTGCTCTGTCATCTTTGCAGTAAAAAAAAAAAAAAAAAAAAGTGTTTCCTTACATTCAAAGGGAAGCTCCTGTATTTCAGTTTGTGCCCATTACCTTCTGTTCTATCACTGGGAACCATTGAAAGAGCCTGGCTCTGTCCTCTTTGCACCCTCCCTTGAGGTGTTTATAGACATTGCTAAGATCCCTTCTCCTTGATAAGAAGCCTTCTCTTCTCTAGGCTGAACAGTCCCAGCTCTGTCAGCATGTCCTCACGGGGGAGATGCTGCAGTCGTTTCATTGTTTTATGGCCCTTCATTGGACTCTCTCCAGGAGCTCCATGCCTCTCCTATACTGGGGAGCCCAGAACTGGATGCAGTACTCCAGGTGTTGCCTCACCAATGCTGAGTAGAAAGGAAGGATCACCTCCCTCAAGCTGCTGCTGATGTTTGTCCTAATGCAACCCAGGATAGCACTGGCAAATGGCATAATAAATGGATAAATGTTATGTATAAACACTAAAGGCATGTATTATCACTAGCATTTGGAAAATCAATATACACAAACTTCAAGCAAGCCTCTCTGCTCTTTGAAGAATCCAATGTTGTCCTACTCACAGTAATTCGGGCTGTAACAATGTAATGCACAGTGATCAGGAAAAGCAAGGGGCATAATTCAGTTCTGAAGGGCTGAATTTTCTTGGCTCACATTGATAATCATGCCAGTAATAATGAATACTCATTTTTCTTGCGGTTCCTCTCTGTGAAGAACAGGTGCAACTGGAATGAATCAAAGAAAGTATTTGTTCAAATCCTATATTCATAGTGTTTTAAACAACACAGAAAATCTGCCTGCAAAAACTAGGTTGTTATTCTTTATGCTGTTTCACTTGTCTTTCCCTGTTTTTAGGGGGCTGAAAATTGTAAGATGAATGCAAAAATCCTGTTCTTTGTGTCCTACCATCTTTCCTGTCTGCAGTCCTTTCTTTTCCTCCAAGGCACCTTTTGTTAGTGGTGTTTCTACAATTTCTATTCTCACAGATTCATCCGGGTAGCGTGGAGAGCTGGATGACAAATTCATTTCCTGTTCAGCCTTCAGATGTCCCCAAAACCTTAAAAACATGAAGAGGCTAAAAAAAAAAGCTATTCTATCAGGTCAAGGCTAGGGGCTCTTCCATGTCTCATGTTAGTGTGTTAATCTTCATTCAGTCTGTTAGTTCCTCCAGAATGGGTCTCCCTGCCAGTCTTTCTCAACAGGTCACTTGGCTTTATATAAATAGCTAAATCTGTATGAAAATGTGTGTGTATAGGAGCTTCAACTTTGTTCCTATGACTCCCTAGCAACTTGGCAAGAAGGGAATTCTGAGACGGTGTTTCTGTCTTGACTTATCCAGAAATTCCCTTGTTGCCTCTGATCCTGATTAGATTATTTCTGCAAGATTCCACTATGACCAGTATATAAGTTTTAAGCAGGTGCAGACATACTCCTAAGTGTCAGATACATGACCTCTTTAATTTCCTAACTCCTGGTGGTGTATCCTAACCATGTCACAAGAAACACTGACTTTTTCTTATATTAAATTTAGTCTCAGTTTCTGCAGTCTGAATAAGAGTACTGCTCATTGTGAGTCTGGATATGTGAAAAGAAACAAGATTTGTTCTTCAAAAATGCTTTTCTTTATATCGCTTTTTAAAATATCCACAAATACTCTTGTAACAACATGAGCAGCACTGGTCAGCATACAAAACAACCCTGCCTCTGTCTAAGACAGAAATTGTAATACCTTCCGAAGGAAAAGAGAATTCCAAGATAACAATAGTTATATTCTCAGAAGTCAACATCTTTCTCCTTCTTTAATGACCACTTACTCCATTTTAACAATTTCTTTTAAAGTTTAATTGCAGGTATTATACATCATAATTTGTACAAATATTCTATCCACAAGTAATGTTACAGCTGCAGTTTTAGCTGTAGCTTAGCTCCCTTTACACTTAGTTTTCTGTTTTTTCCTGGTAGCGTTTTCTATTCCTCTTATCCCTCCTCATTTTTATTCTCAGAAGATGCAAGTGTTTTTTACTCAGGCATTGCAATATGCTTGAAATGATAAACATGCAGCATTATTTCTAGGACTGTGTAGATGAAAAAGTGTGATTTGAGGTTCTTTTTTTTTTTTCCTTGAACAAGTAGAGGGATTACTTCCCTTCTCCTTAATTCAATAGTAACTTAAAGGCATTTTCTTAAACTTCCCAAAGCAAAAAAAATGAGGAAATAAAAATGCTTGCACAGGGATGTAAAAACACAGCTCTCATGCTAGAAAGATCGCTAATGAAATCTCAGTAAAGTTAATACAGTAGGTGGACTCAGAGAATGCTTCATAAATACACACAGCACATACTGAAATGCAGATAGATGGGTGGGTATGAAAGGCAGTGATTTGCTTCTGCCCATAAATACATCCTAGAAATGAAGCCTAAAGGTAGGCTTTTTGGAGTTTGCTTTAATAGGCTCAGACCCACAGCTTTTGCTTCCCAAGACAGGACTTCAGCTGAATTTTAGCTGCTTTCAGGTGCATGTGCTATCCTTTCAGCCTCTTGAAGCTGACTTTTTTATAAAGTATGGCTTTCTTGGGCCAGAGAGAGAACAGGATGGAGTCTACGCTACTTAACTAAGAGAGTCTTGGCTTCTGGTCCCTGTTTTGGGGCTTGTCCATGCTTCTTATGCAACAGATTGTTTAAGAGTAGGACAGCGTGGAGAGCAAGTGAGAGAAAAAGTTAAAAAGCAGAATTCTGGACAGAAAAAAAAAAAAACTCAAAAAGTGCCTGAAAGAGGTGGCCATGTCCTCGGATCTCCCTGGAGAGGATGCGGTTGGAGGGTTAGCCCTGGCCAGCAGCCATGCTCCCACCCAGCCACTTGGTCGCTACCCGTCGGCAGGATGCAGGCAGAAATAGGAAGGGCAGCATGTGGGTGGTGGTGAAGACAAGGAGATTGTTTTGCCCACAATAATAATTGATTAGCAGACTTAACTTGGAGAAAATTAGTTTATTGCCAAATAAAATACATATTTAATTACTAATTTGGGTAGTGGAAAACAGAAGGACAGACATTAAAATGCCTTTCCTCACCCTTTTCCTGGGTTCAGCTTCACTCCACTCCAAACCTCTATGCCCACCCCGAGTGGCACAGCAAGGATGTGGGGTTGTGCTCAGCCTGTTACAGCTCCTCACTGCTGCCCTTGCCTTCTCACACCTTTCCTCCGCTCCAGGACGGGCTCTCCTTGGGCTGCTGTCCTTCAGGGGTAGCCATCAGCTCCAGCATGGGGCCTTGCCCGGGCCGCAATGCGAGTATCTGTTCTGCTGTCAAGGAGCATCTCCTCTTCCTCCTCCAACCTCAGTGTTGCCTCTTTTTTTTCTTGCTCTTTCTGTTTCTCCTCTTCTTTCCACACAGTATTTTCTACTTTTTCTTAAATACACCTTCCCAGGGGCACCCTACACATAGCTGGGGGGCTCAGCCCTACCCTGTGGTGGGCCTGTTGGAGCCGGCTGGAACTGGCTGTGTCCAGCGGGGGCAGGATATATAACTTTTCAGGATACATATTTCAGGATATAGAACTTCACTTGGAGATCTTAACTGAAGCACTGTAAACACCACGTGGTTCACAATTTCTTCAGACCAGTTATACGCTAAGGAAATGTAATATAGCAATGACTGTCTCGCTTAAGATGAATATTTTCTACCCTTTCTTAAATACGTCTTCCCAAAGGCACCCTACAAGTGGCTGAGGGGCTCAGCCCTGCCCTGCAATGAGGCCATTGGAGCCTTCTGGAACTGGCTGTGTCTAGCAGGGGCAGCCCTGGCCTCTCCTCACAGAGGCCATCCCCATAGCTGCTGATGCCCACACCTTGCTGCCAATATGTAGGCCCAGGCTGGTTATAATTTTTTTTCACTATTTGTTTGTGAATAGCAAGCTTCGATTTCTTCAAAAGAGCCCCCAGCAAGCCATATGTGAAGTACTGATAATACTTTTTATTTTCCAAAGGAGGACCGAGTTTCCTGCTGCAAGAACTGTTTCAGCAGACACAGGTAGCTCATATTAAGTTTAACTGTAATCTGCTAAATATATGCTAATGCTTTGCTTTTGAGTATTCATGCCTTTTACCCATTGGTGCTAATTATCTAACATTACCATACAGCTGGAATTGTATGAGGTATGTTACTGCTTCCTAAACTTTATTTCAGACAACTTTGCAGCTTATTCATCAGTAGGTAATTTTATAGCTTCTGGACGCAGCTCTCGCAGAGTAGTGCAGCTCCTTCAGTTTTCTCTGCAAAAATGACAAGATGCAGGCCAGCCAGTCTCCCACAGCTCGCTCTGGTGAAATGATATTCCCATCACAACTTCCGCTGTAATCACTTCTACTAATCTTGCTCTCTTTCCTTCCCACGTAGATTCTCCAGATCATTACACAGGCTAGCTCTCCCCCTGTTTGCCCACCAGTCACAGGATTCAAACAATGAGCTTCAAATTACGCTGAGAATAAATGGAGATAAACAGCAAGCCCAAGGAGACAAATAAGACGAACACCTTGAAGAAGAGCCGGTAAGCGAAATAGGATGTGACAGCCTGAGGAAGATGAGAGGGAATGATTTCCTGGAATGCAGCAGCAATTTCATGCCAGCAGCGATGTGCCGGCTGTACTTGACCTTCAGTAACCTTTATCCCCATCTCCTACTGCTGCTCCTCCAGCTTCTCAGCCTGGTTCTCCTCCTTCACTGCTGTTCTTGCAGTTTCCCTGGCCAGACGCATTATCTAACTGGTACAGATGCTGCATTTTCTGAAATCAGGCTCTTCCTGTGAAGGTGCTGCAATTTGTGCGTTTCCCCACAACTTCCTGGAGCAGAGTGCAGCCTGGGGCATCTGTGGTGGTGTGGGGAGAGAAGTCCTAGGCTTATCTTCTCATTCTGGCCAGGCCCTCTTCCCCGTGACAGCTTTGACTTGATATTGCCACATAAGAAAATTAATGTCCAATGTTAACAGAATGATCCCTCAGGGAAAACCACTTGGAACTTTTTCCTGAGACCTTCAAGAAGAATGCTATTTGTTAGGTTTGTCTGGGAATTCTCTGGCAAACTGATTTTTTTTGCTGGAACGTATCAGTTCCTCAAAATTAGAGAGTTAATAGGAACGAATAAATAACTTCTTGGAAGATGTTCCCTGGTATTTAGGCATTCTGTTTGGACGTGTTCTAAGTGAGACAGAAATTACTTGTCCAGTTTGAAATATCTATAAAATATCTATATAAATAGAATCACAAAACACATCTTTAAAAACTGAAGTGAAAATGAAATATTTTGAAACTATTGAAGTGGAGGGGTTTTTTGTTTGTTTGTTTTCCCATTTTTTCCTCTTTATTTCAGGTCAGAATGGGGAAAAAGGTTTTGAAAATATTGGCAGGATATGGCGTTGGGTAACTACCTGCACCCTGGTCTGGTTCTTCCTCATTTGAAAGGAAATAGTCAAAGTGAAGATTTGCCATATTATATGAAGTTATTGTAAAACAAAATTTGTTAGCAGAGACCACCAGCAGCTTCAGAAGAAAGTGATTATACCCAGTCCAGTGATGTACAAAAT
The DNA here is from genome assembly GCF_013377495.2 of Cygnus atratus. Taxonomy (NCBI): domain Eukaryota; kingdom Metazoa; phylum Chordata; class Aves; order Anseriformes; family Anatidae; genus Cygnus; species Cygnus atratus. The sequence continues at coordinate 103,527 of NC_066369.1, forward strand.
ATTTTTAGAAAGTTGATTTTGTTTTCAAGCTATGTATCAGGATATTAGTTCCTTTTGTCAATGTATAGAGACCAATGGCAAGAACATCCAATATCTGTGTGAGTACTTCATTACATATTTGATTCAGCATACTACATCTAATTCTGTTCCTGAAATACAACTGTAATGATGTCATTCAGTTTCAGTATGCTCTTGTATACCCTCATGCAATGTAATATCAAAATGCTTTCTGTTACTAAGAGAAGTGTGTGTGTGAATACAATTTTGTGTATAAAGCACTTCCTTCTGTCTCTTAGCCTGTTGAGAAACAAGTTTGATTGTTTTATAGAATTTTGCTTTGTTTGAAGAAATTATTGAGAGATGGAAACCTCATCTTTCAGCTAGAAAGATGAGGTTTGCCATGAAGATTGTAAGTGAATTTATTTTTCTCTCCTCAGGGGAGTCCATAGTCCACATCCAGCTCCTCCAAAAGTTGTCTCCTTCTCTCAGGAGCATCTTTCCTGTTTGCAGGCAGATTCATTGTTTGGAGGAACATGGCTGTCATGGAAGGTCGTGGTCAGAGAAGGGGAAGGAGGTCTTACAGGTAGGTAGGGCCAATCCTGCTGTGCACTTTGAATTTCAGGATAGTGACCTTGAACTCATCTCTTCTCCATGGGGAGTCAGCATAGTAGACCACAGCAGTGGGGTGAAGTGCTTGCTGTGACCTGCCTTGCTGATCAGATGAACTGTTATGTATAGCAACACTTCATATTTTTTTCAGGATATATAACTTCACTCCAAGATCTGAGTTGAAGTGATGTAAACACTACACCGTTCACAATTTCTTCAGACCAGTTCATTCACCAAAGGTATTTTGTGACTTTTTTTCTTAATCTCCTTTTTTTTCAGTTGGTACAAGAAATTTTTGTATGGCCTGTAATGGATGAATTTTATCACAGCTGGTGGAAAATAGAATGTTTATACAGAATAAATCCTAAATTCTGTTCTACTTGTCTTAGAGTAGTATAGTCCAGAGAACCTATACGCTAAGGAGATTTGTATTGCAAATATACCAATGACTCTCTCTTTTAATTTGAAATTATTTTTGAAATGTGTGCAACTGTTTTACAGACTGCTTGTCAAGCTCCAGTTCACATTCTCTATCTGTAAAATATTGTTTTAGTTCAATTGAGGCTGTGCTTCAATGATATCGTTAGCTTCATGGCTCCTGCAAAAGTCCCCCACAAACTTGCAGCCCTATGAGGCAGAGTGCTGATCTGACACAAGCTAATTCTGCTCATTCCACTTTTTGTTTCCACACTTTCACTGACTGCCAAATAGTATAAGACATTTTCACAGGGAGTGAGCAACAGCAACTAGTTATTTTGCATTCGTGTATGTTGCTGTAGAATAAGGACAGAATTAAAACTTTTAAAATTAAATATTAAAAAATAAGTATTGCAGAGAGCTCATCAACAGTAGAGAAGTTATTTGCCATATTCTTTGCCTTGAATATATGTATATTATCTTCACCTACTGTGGCATATCTTCTGCCATGCTTGTTATGTGGCTCTAGACTCCCATTAACTGAATCCCTGGTGGAAAGCCGTTTCCCTACGTTATATTGTAATGCTCTTGTTAATGATAAATTGATGAAGAGCTGCTTTTTTAGATTAGGTGAGTAGTCCTTTGATAATGGGGTTGGAATCAGGCCAGAGGTTTTATACGACTTTGCCTGGAGGGTGAGAACCAACTAAAATATTCCTTTCGTGCGTTCTGCTAGAAAATGAGACAGTCAAAGAATTTCAGCTTTTAATTTTAACGGAGCAGTTGAACACTAGTTTACATGGTGGGTATTTTTAGACTTTGTCTTTATATTGCCCCATATTTCTAATAAATTATTAAAGGAAGGTACTTCTCATGTAATTAGAGTGCCAAGCACCTTTTAAACAAGATCAGCTTCTTTACATTTGAATTGACTGGTTTCGTTTTACATGGCAAAAGATCATAAGCAAAATACTTTTCCATGTTTCAAAGATCAATTGTTGTCCTTTTCCAGTTCCAAATGCACTAGATTAGTGCTTTTACTGTAATAAAAAACTGTTAGGATATTTATGGTTTTTATTTTTTTTACATAAAAATAGACGTTTCCTGTTATTTCTTAAGCAAGGAATGTGTAACAACTCATGCTCATATCCATGGAGATTTTTTTTAGTTATTGTCATTAATTGAATTGAAGTCAGATAAAGTTACAAAATCACACATATCCTCACAAAAAACATTAAAAAAAAAAAAGTTGTAGCTTATTTTAGAATTAAGAGTTTGACACCCATACAATTACCCAGAGAATTTCTTCAGGTTTTTTGATGAGAGCTGACTTAATCTCACCATAGGAGATATTCACAGATCCCTTATTTGCCTTCTGCTTTCCAAGAACTATGTGTTGTGGTCATCAAAAGGAAAATTGTGTTCTAGGTTGAAATTTCTGTCCCTCAGCTAAGTCTTCATCCTGCCTTAAGTTCATACCCTTGCTAGCCCATTGAGATTTAGTGTCAAACATTCTGTTCAGACTTTTGTTTCCAGAGGGAACTGCCTGGGATCCCAGCACCACCTTGTGAATTGCTCAGTATATTGGGGTCATTGTGCTGAGGTGCCTCCATGCAAAGACAAAAAGTGTGTCAGGCTTCAACCCTAACCAAGAGATAGTGAGTGACAGTAAAATGCAAAGGCAGCTTTGTGGAGGATAGGAAAAAAGGAGAAGGTTTTGGGGTTGTTGTACTACTTTTCCAAGGATTCAGAAAATTCTCTGTGATCACCAGTCTGGAAGGCTACTTCCTGAGGCCGTGGTACACCATGGCAAATAGGAGGTGTGTTGGTAGAGGAGGAGTCTGTGTTGCAGTTGCACCATCTTTGTTTAGTTGGCCTCTTTTAGGAAGATTTTGGGTACAGCTTTCACCAAACGATTTAGTCAATGACATGATCTCTGTGTTGTGACTGGGAAGGTAAAAGGCAAAAGATATCTTTGTGCTAAAAATAAATAATATATATATATAATAAAAAAATGTATTTGGAATTCATGAGTATGCTGTATCTGAATATATATAAAGGCTTTCTTTACCTGAGAGTTTGCCTTACAGGACAAACATTATCCTCAGTCTCAGTGTCCCTGCCCCTGCAGGGGAAAGTGTGCAGAAATTTAAATATTATGTTTAAAGTGATCCTGGTTGTAAAGAGCTAGAGCCAAGATACCTAAAAGACAGCTTTCGTTAAGCTGATATTTGTTTCAACCTGTGAAAAGAACAGTGGCTGAGTGCTTGTTAAAGGTATATTTCCTTTTAAGTTATATGGAGAGAGACGTCAACTATTTACCATAAATATATTTATACATTTGAATATATAAATGATACTGTTACTTACCTTTAGTAGGTTTCCCACTGACAGGTATGCTCAGAAAACATCTTTCACTAAACCTGAAATGTTGATATAAATATCTGAAGAAAAATACTAATCACAGAATACATTGAACAGACTTACTGATCTTGTATACCTGGAAAAAGATTTTCAAACAGATTTTGTCAGCTCAGCCTTGGCATTCCTTGTCAAACAAAAGCATGCCTAAAGACACATTTCAAAAGCAGACAATGTAGCACTTGCTAACCTGCAGAAAATCGAAAGGGATCAGGGAGGCAGAGAACAAACAGAATAGGTAAGCAATAAGAAATGGAACACAGTTCTAAAGAGCTGTTTCAGAGAGCTAAATATGTTTAAAGAAGCCTACATCAATAATTAAACATCAGTAAGTAAAATTCCAGTATACTTTTTTCCCAGTATAGTTTTAAGATTTGTAATATAGAAATGAAATTATTGATTCAGAATCAGTAAGAAAACATAGCTAGTGTTAGGGGAGGAAGAAATGAGTCGGGGGAAGAAAATGAGACAGGAGTATTTTTAGCACAGAGATGCTAGTCTGGAATGTTAACTTTTCATAATAGGAAGTCCATACTTCAGTATTCGTCCACTTCAGTCAGCTGAAAATTTGGGTCAGGCAGCTGTTATCTGAATTGACAGCAGCTATCTGATTAAAAGTAAAATGCTCTTTAAAAAAAAAAAAAAAAGAGAGAGAGAAAGGGAGAAGAAAAAAGGCTGTGCTGTGTCACATTCACGCCACTCATGTTGGTTACGCTGTGTCACACTGTACAGTGATTTGATGCTACATAACACAACATGACATGAGCCACAGTTCACTGCTATCCACATTGCAGTCAGGTAGTTTGGCATAGCTCTAACTTTTGCTTTACTCTCATTTCCTATTCAGTGCACTCCACTTAGACTGGTTGGTTAATGCAGACAATTGCTGTACACTCAAAACTAGAGTTCCCTACCCAAATACATTTTTCATTGGATATTAAAGTGGAAACTTCAGTGGATATCTTTTGCACGTCCATATGCAGCTCCTTTGCTCAACATAGGAGGGTCATTAATGACATCTTACCCCGAAAGGAAGGAGTTAAGGGGAATTTCCCACAGGAAATACAGCTGATGTCTGTGGCAACGACTTTCCGAGTTGGAGAAGCTGGCCAGCCTGATCTAGTGGGTGGCATCCCTGCCCATGTTAGGTGGGGGAGTGGAAATAGATTATCTTAAAGGTCCCTTCCAACCTAAGTCATTCTATAAGTACTCTCTAAATGGAAAATAATTTGACATTTTTCTGCCACCAGAGATGTTCCCAAAACAAAACCTCATATTAACCTCACAGCCTCTCCCTTCAACTTCAATTTGAATTGAATACCTTTCTGTTTCAGAGGGATGTGAACTTTAATTCCAGATCTGAATTTATAAGTAGTCTGTAGCAGGCTGAACCAAAATTCCACATCTCCAAATGCTTAGGCTATGAAGAATTCAATGTTTTTTCAGAGCTTTGCACTTTGGGTCTAGCTGTCTTAACTGGATGTTTCCCAATAATAATAGTCTTATTTTCTTTGTGCTCACCTGCCTCAGACAGCAAGCGTCAGCCCTGGAGCACAGTTAAATTGCACTACTGCTTCCTGTAAAAAAAAAAAAAAAAAAAAAAAAAACACCTCTTGCTTGCCTGTCATAGCATCTTACCTTTGTTCTAAACAATAGTAGAGAGAAGCACAAATTACTAGGCAGATTTGATGAGCTTCTTTAATTTTTATTGACAGCATCCTGAAGTTCTAGATCCACTTAGCACCTTCAATGAAGTGATAAGTGATTTAGCTTTTTGAGGACAAATTGGTTTTATTAACTCCAAGTGCCAAATTTACTAAAAATAACTCATTAGCTGTACATTATGATTCACTAGGGTGCTCTGCTCTTGGCTAGATCCCAAAAAACACATTTGTGTACAAATGTGCCTATTATGGGGTGTGAGACTTATTAATGGTGTACCATATGCACCAGTGCATTTTTCTTTTTCTCTTTATAACAAAGCAGTTTTCCTACCACGGATGACAAGTGACCAGCTTTTGAAGGGTTAAACCTATTCAAATGTGATAAAACCTGAGAGACCACAGCAATCAAGCTATCATTCAGCCTCAGCTACTCCCTTTCCCCTTTCCTGTGGCTACAACTTGAACCTAATATTCCTTCCTCTGCAATTAAGAAGCAAACAAGGGAGCCAGCAAAAAAATTTAGTTGTGGACTTGATTTCTGCTGCTAAGTTTACATTTGCTGGAGAGCAAAACGGCTTACTCCCTCTGTTCCTTTTGAAAAAGCTGTAATTCACAAACTGCTCCTGCCCCACAACTTGATCGATAAGATTTTTCCTCGCTGTGGAAAAGTGATGTCTGATACTGTGGTAAATTTGGCTTAGTTTCCTGTGTATTTAAAAGAGCGAGTTGTATAGTTACACAGAAATCCAGAAGAAAAGCAATGGGTGATGTGAAAAAGGCACGAGTTTTTTTCTCGTCTTATTTCTTGGTGATAAAGACAGGCTGTGATTTTCTTTTACGTTGCTGTTCTGAATACTGTTGGTACCTTCTACCTAGAGAGCAGAGACAGAGCAACCCCTAAGAAACGAGCCCAGTTACAAAAGGTTCTTATGCTAACAGCACTAATCAGTCAGGGAAGGTGCATCTGCAAACCAAGATAAAATGTTCTTTCCATAATCCAAGGAACAGGCAGGCAAACCCTTTTTCTGATCTATCTGGGGAGGCAGTGAGGGTGATCACAGGGCCAGTGGGGCAGCTGGGGCACTGATGGTCCTGTCCCTGCTCCACTCCAGGCTTCCGTGAGGCCTTTGGCTTGTTGTTTCAGGCCCACCTGCAGCACCACAGTGTGGAACAAGTCTTTCCTGAGACAGCTGGATTTATTATCGCTTATCATTCACTGACCACCCTCTACAAACGTTCTTTCTGTCATGGACTGGGAGGAAAACTCTTCCTTTTTCTTCTTCAATATTTCTAATGTTCCGTGTCAAAAGACGTTTGCTTCCGCTTCTTAACTCAGTTACTGGAGTTTTACCTATGTGCTCTCTTCCCCTACCTCTAAGCGCTTTGGCTATTAATTGAGTTTTTCTAGTGTAGTAAGCTGAAGTTTTTCACCACATAAATGATTCATCTAAATAAAGTGAAGTTATTGTGCAAAAGTTAAATTGGGCTTTAATTTGCCTCAGGTCTCTTTTGAGCCATTTCCTTGGTTGCTCCTTGTTTTGGAAATGTTCCCTTCATTGTACATGGTTTTCTCTAAAACACAAGCTGAAAGAAAATGAAAGGGACCGAATTTTGTTGTTTGGGCATCCTGAGAACTGATGCCAGGTCCAGGAGGTAGTTGCTCCAGGAATCTCCCTTCTGTCTTCATTCAGGTCTGATGGCTGAAGGGAAATATGAGAAGAAACTGGGTGAATGGCTGTGGCAAAATCCTGGTTCTTTCACTTCCTCCAGTACCCCCATTTCAAATGCATGGCCAAAGGGATAGATGGTGTCTCATCAGGTTCACAGATGATTGTACTTTTAATGCTGTTGTCACTGGTTTTCTGAAAGGGCAAGTGCCCCTTGGTCTGTCCTCTAGATAGGTAAACCTGCAAGTGAGGACCTCTGGGTGCAAGTAAAACAAGATGTGCTATCAAGAGGAAGGTAGTTACAGGTACAGGGATCAGCTAAAGTCTAATTTTGACAGGCTTGTGTGGGCAAAGGCTGTCTCGGTGTTGTGAGGTAGCTGCTTCTCATGGTGTTGCTTGTCATTGCAGAGATTCACACACAGACTGATGCTTCAATATCCTGTCACCTCTGCTTGAAAAATAAGGTCATGTCATATACTTGATATATACTGCATTCATTACCTATTATTTTATGCAATTAAAATATTTAGCTAAGTAACAGTGTGTGGGTGTGTTTGTGTATGTGTGGGTATAAATAAGTATAAATAAAACAGTATTAGCGGTGCAATAGCACTGAATAATTTATCCAGACCAAATGAATTATTTTCACCCTCTTACTGTTAAACATTTCAAATTGAATTCCACAAGTTCATTTGCAATGTTCTTTTTTTAATAGGCATATTGCAGTAATAGTAGTTCTGGTGTTTCAGAGTATCATAGCTAAATTTAAGGATATATATGGCTGAAGAGTTTGCCCATTTTCCTTAGATCAGCTGGTCAAATGAAAGATCATACTTCTGTCTGCAAAACATGTTTCTTTTCTAATCAATTAATATAGTTGCATAGGTCCTCATTTCTGATGAAAGTGGTACAAATATTTAAAAGCAAATTAATACAGAGCCTGGAGGGTCAGTGAATACTAATAAACCCCTGAAGACTCAAAGTGAGACCAAGTGGAAAAGAGAGGATGGACTGATCAGAGATAAACTGACATGAGTAGCAATAATAATAGCAATATAAAATGACTTAGAATGTCGCTACACAACAAGATATTGCAGTAGCACCAGAGCACAGATAAGGGCTTGTAGTATATGCAGTTTCTCTATACAGTGTCACTGTAATCAGAGATTCCCATCAGGGTATAGTAACCGTTTGATTTTGATTCACCCCTTTGCTTCAGTGCTTGCCTTGGGCCACACCAGATCCATCTGGCTACCTGTCTTGCTTTTGCCACCCCTGTCATAAGGACTTCTGCCAACAGCTTGTCTCTCAACATGGTGCATTTACTACCCCTGAAAGCAGTGCCTTCTGCTAGTCAGGGAAGGAGAACACTGAGGAGCAGTAAACTGGCAGGTTGACAAATAAGCTGAGACTGACCCAGGGCTGGCACCCTCCAGAACTCGCTTATATTTTTGTGTTGGGCATGATCTTCTCTAAGTGTGGCCCTGATTCCAGCTGTCATTTTAGGTCAGATGCATAATATCAGTTTACAGAACAAGAGTAGTTAAAGGACCCTCATCCATCATAGCCAGATGGAGAGGGAAAAAAAACAACAAACAAACAAAATAGATATCAGCAGTGCTTGGGACATATTTTGGTTCTTCTTCAGAACTGGTAGCTGGGCAGCGATACCGATAAAGATGGTAACCTCCACCATAACAGTCCCCTGTGAAACTGCTGTGTGCTGGGAGAAACAAATCAATGCCTTATCAGCACAAAGAGAAGTTATCTTCACAGATACAATTTGTGATATTGTTTGCAAGATAAATAATGGAACCCAAGCTAACTGCACCAAAAGGCAAAACATCCCACTGAGCAAACATTCCACTTGGGCTGTTTAAAAACCTTCTCTTTATCAGTGAGAAGCACTGATCTTGTAAATTAGCTGTCTTTTCTGTGAGAAGACTGTTGCTGGACAAGGCAAGAATGAAATCATTTATTTGTTGTTAACATCTCCTTAAAAGAGGTTGAAATTACTCTCTTGACAACGAAAGCAGATATTTTTCTTTTTCTTCCTCTGTGTATCTTTCATCCAGTTTCTGTTTTATTAGAATGGTCCCAGAGTAGTTGACTTACACTGGACAGGTCTGTGCTCCTCTGGGAAATGGATGGTACAGCTTTTCTGCTTGGACCAGTCTCTCTTCTCCTCCCCAACTTTTTTGGCTATTGCTGGCCACCTACTGCTGGATTGGTTTTCAAACGCTTTCTGCCCCACTCATCCGGCAAATGCTGCACTTACATTCCTAAGATACTCTGAGATAGCTTCTGCTGAACCTTTCTTGGAGAATATTTGAACAGGAGGATATAGGGAAGTAAAATAACTCACTTCACCTCTTCAGTGCAATGTGGATTCTCATGAGGAAGCCAGACAGACGTTTTGGCGAGTGGCAATGCAATTGTTTTGCACTGGCTCGTGTCTTCTGCGTTCAGTTGTGTGTCTAGGGGTCTCGGGCTAAAAATAAGTGGTGGTTACATATCTCATTTTTTAGGACTGTACTACATGTCATATTTTGTCAATTGTGAATAGTTAAATCCTGAGAAAACAAGAAAATTTTGAACGCCAGTAATTACATATTTGTTCTAAGGCTCATAAGGATTGGTTCCTGCCCTTGGGTTTCACACAAGAGGATTTAGACCATTCTCCTGCTGTCTTTACTCTTTTCCCTAGAAAGCTATTTCAATGCCTGCAGCTCTGCTACAGTCAGGTAGTGATTAGAATATATTGTCAAATCTTTTCGCTTTTTTTTATTATTATTATTACTATTGTTGTTGTGTCACACAGCTCACCTGCCAACTTGTTTCTTGTTAATTCAACTCTTCTTATCTGCTTCTGTTTCTACACTTACTTGTGGGGAGGTGAGGTGACTGGGACTGAATAGGAGATAGCAGCGGTAGTTGAAGCAAGATGAAAATGAATGATATTTTCAAATCCTAAGCAGGGCTGCAGAGGCTAATAATTACATTAAAAAGGCCCTCTGCAGGTAGGTGCAAATAGGCTAGTCTAAACAAGTGCCACTATTTTAATGTGGGCTGTTCAAGACGATGTCATTACCTGACTAGACTGCCACCTTTCACCTCCAGCCATTGTGCTCTGTTAGATCTCACTAACAGGGAGAGTGAGGAACTTGTTTGCAGGGGATTTGTTGTCTCACGCTCAGAGGCAGCTGAGAGACTTGCCAAATGACAGGAAGACGCTTACATTCACAAGGTGTGATTGCCTAAGTGTTTGACTGTGTCTAATTAGTTTGCCTTTGCTGGTTGGTAGCTCCACAGTCAGAAGCAGATTGACTCTGCAGGCTTTAAGCAAAGAGGTCTGATTGGTGTTATTATCATTTGTTTATTTAACCCTCCCGCTAGCCATGAAATATTCCCTATGGCATGGCCTTTTCCCCTGTCTTTAAAAAATAAAAAATAAATAAAGGCATTTTTACAGCACATTAGAATGAATATTTTCTTCCATCATCTCCCCACAGCTTCTAGGTATACTGGATTTAATTTCTTTTAAACATCTAAACATGTTCAAAACAGACATTAGTACTAACTTTTTGAGCTTTGAAATATGAACAGCATCGGATTGCTTTCAGAAGCAGATGACGTTAGCTTATTTTTATCATAACTATGTGTGCTGTACCTGTTTGGCCAGGCTTCTCCGAGGATAAAGAATCAAAATCCTAATCTTTTTCTTGGCCCTGTTTAGGAAGTGATTCCTATAATGAGAAGAGGCCGAAAAATTAAAAATAGGCTTGGAAAATCCTTATGAAAATAATAGGTAGCCCACATTTGAAATCAAGAAGGATTCTCTGAGAAGTATCAATGTTATTTTGCTTGGCTGTACCTCAGGGATGCAATTCTACAGCGCAGTTTCTAGGGAATTCCCCACTGGCCTTCAGATTTATGGGGCATGAGACCCAATGTTCAGGGAAAAAAAGGGGGGAAGAAGGCATGCCAAAAGGTGATTCCAAGTTTGAGAAATGAGTTTTTTCTGCAGGGAAGTTCCTTTACGTTCTTCCTAGAGTGTACTTGTAGGCAACTTTTTGCCTGTGCCCAAAAAAACTCAGGGTTTGGAAAGATCTGGTGTTCTTGTCAGATGCTTCTCCCAAAGATAACACATCCTGATCAGAAAAGGAAAGAAAAGGTCAATTTCCAGAGTCTCTGGGATTGCTTTGGTGGATTTTAGCTAACATCTGTTCTGTTTCAGTTCTTTGGACATTACCACTTTGGAAGCGCAAAACTTGAAGATACCAACAGATGTCTCCTCGTTTGAAGGGCCACTTCTATCTTGCTATTCTGCTTGTTCCTTTTTGATTTCTGTTCAGGCTGCATAGTGAGGATTTCCACGTTGCCTAGGACTTGCTTTATTTTTGAGTATAATGTTTTTCCTTCTAATTGTTCAAAGACTGTCTGCTTTAGCATTTCTTAAAGACAACCTAAATTCTCCTCAGGACATTGTCAAATTATACAAGTAATGCAAAGTATATAACTGAAAGAACAGCTTATTATCCTATCAGTAAAAACATAATCAGATTAAATATGCCTATTTATTTTTCTCCACTCCACTATTCTTAAACATTCCAAGTCATAAAGCCCCATCTTAGCATTTCATTATATGATGCAAATTTTATAAACAACTGCCATTACTATACCCACAGTCATTATTCCAAATCAAATACAACACAAAGGAAAACAGAATAAGAATTCTCAGATCTGTAGACTGCATTTCAGGGCAGCCCCTCTTTGGCTTACAGAGCCATTTTCCCTCAGGGAGTGTGAGATGCGAAAGGAAGCTGCATCTCTGGGGATGTTGGGGGGAGCTGTGATTCAGCTGAGAGAGATTTATCATCTCATCTCTAGCCAGATGCACTCTATTGCTTGATGATCTCAGTAGGTCCAAATGAACAGTGTGTTACATCAAAGGTCAGGTAACTTGTTTAATGTTAGGGATAAATGTTTTACGAAAACTAACAGTCTTGAGCCTTCATTTTAATTAGGAAGTTAAATATTTTATTTCCCTGTAAGTTGGGTGAGTACCCTCTTAGCCATACCTTTCCTTAGACCTCTTCTAGACTACTGCCTGCTCCAGCCATTCTTGAAATCTTCCGAGTTTCAGGACTACTCTGCAACAATAGCAGACTGGTTTTAATTTCTGACTCAGGAACCCTCCTGAGTTTGCATGATCTGGAGCAGGAGGGTGCAGAAAAGAAGCTGATCACTGTCCTCAGCCTGGAGTTTAGTTGTTGCTGTGGAATAGCTTTCAGCTTGCACATTTGGTGAGACAGAAATCATGACGTTGCCCCTTGAATTCCCATGTGACAGCACAGCATGTTGCTACATACCACTGGGCCAGACTTGACTAAACTTGTGTAATTGTTGTACCATGTAGCTCATCCTAAGTCTTGAAAGATTTCTTAACAGCAGAGAGACCAAGATCTTTAGACCATTATTATAATACAGTAGCAGAAGAAAATATAACCTATCAAATTATCCGATTAAAATTAAAAAACTTTTTTTTTTATCTAGAGCTTTTGCTAATTGTCACTTCTCTGCAATGTTACACAACTCCCATGTGCAAACAGACTTACTGGCAAGTTTCTGTGTACATACCAGCACCCTGGCTCTACTAAACCCCCTTATCTTAGCTTCACTAATTTGCCATGTCAAATTAGTGTGATGAAACAAATTCTAATTACACTGAAAGATCACTTAGAGCATTAGCACTGCTGCTGTGGTCTGTTCTTGTGTGTCTTATTTGCATACTAATCCAGTGTGCCTAGGTAGATGACAAAATGAAATGTCTACTAACATGTTTACGAGGGTTTTCAGAGAAGTTGCTGACTCAGCCTTGACAGATGCTCCCATAGGCAGAGAGCTGGAAGAAGGAAATATGAACCACATTGCTCAGGCTTAGGGAGGATGTTATTTTTCTCCTTCAACTTCCCTGCTAGTTTGTTTGATTCTTTGGGGAATCATGATTATTTTTTTTTCCATTTTAAAAATAAGCTGAATAATGACATCAGGAATCAAAAATATAATTATGACTCATATTTGGTATTTAAGTATATAGGATCAAAACACCAAAAGTATAGAAGGAAGCACAATTTAACAGGTTGGATTTAAAAAGCTCTTTAAATATCTTCTGCAAAAGAACAATTGAACAGAATTCCTAGTGGTAGGAGTTAGGGAATAAGAGCATGGATTAACAAATATGTAAGCCTTTCCATCTCAGTGTGTTGAGTGGGATGAATTTGTTTATAAATTAATAAGTAATTGTTGTTTTCTTCCTGACGGAAAATATTGATTTGTAAATATGTGTGGCTGCAGACTTAAACAGTACCTAGCTGCTCTAAATGTGCATTTACTCACTGAGGAAGGAAAATAAAGGCTATTGCAAAATTTAGTCTCAGAATATGAAACACAACTCTCTGAATTTGATTTCCTGCTGGCATTACAACTTCTATTCTATTGGAAACATAAAGCCCATGTTAATAGGTTTTGCTTCACATTTTAAAGCCATGGGATTGAGATACAGAATCCTGAAAAGAAGGGGAAGATGGTGCCTTACCATTTGTGGGTGGGCCTGCTAAGTTCATTTTCCCACTTGTCTTCACATGTGAATGATTTCTGGCCCTTTTTTATCACACCACCATGCACAGGCCTTGCCTGAAGATATCCATGGGAATTAGCAGGGCTATTCCTTGCTCTGTTCCTAATTGTAATGGGCAAAGTCATAGAAAAAGCTTGGCTTAGGTAACATCTTCAGCTTCTTCTAAGAAAAAAAACAAGCTGCAATCCTTGTTCTGCTGAGGTTCACACTGGCACTCTGGATGATTTAAACGCAGCCAGGTTTAGTGTGGAGTATGCCTAAAATGGGTGGAGATCTCTGTGTATCTTGGTCATCCTGGAAAGCACTGGGAATGAAAAGGAGGTAAATGACTAGGAGGTGAAATTGCTTGATGCCCTGGGTAGGTGTATATTTACTGTACTGTACCCAGTCTGCAATGTGTATGCTCAATAACCTAAGCTTACAGCATTTTCCCATATGAATGTTTATTGGAATAGAACAGGCAAGAGTTACTTATATTTGTATCTGCAGAGAAAACTTTATTTATTTGTGTGTAAGCATGTCACATAACATACACAGAAAAGAAAACACTTCACGGTAGAGAAGTCATGGTATTTATTACAATCAAAAAAAATAATCCCAGAAATTTTCAGTTAACCAGAAAATTAACCTCTTGCCACAGTACAAGAAGGTACTTTTCCTATCATAATGTTACAGAGGATGCAGGTCATGGGTGGGTAATTGAGTCTGCAGATAAATGAAAGATTTTTTGATGTGACTTTGTAATTGACATACAGGAGATGACCTGTGAGTTGTATCGTACATACAACGCACTGGCAAACTGGGACACACAAAATAGAAACTGTATTATAATTTCATTCTAGGGTTTCAATTTTTTTCATAAAATGCTAATTTTGCTATAGATCCATTATGTATGAAACTCTAAAAACTTTTTTCTCCTTCAGTGCCAGAGGGATTTTACATGTGTAAGCCCAATATAGTTTTAATGGCAGATATCAGTATACAAGCGCCATTCACTGTGATTCACAGTCTAGTGGACCTAATTAACTAATACTTGCATAGGTAACATTTCCTCTACGGAGGGTTTCAGCATTCCAGTTAAAAGCACGGTCCAGCAAACAGAATCCAAGTTCGCATACCTAGCTGAAATATTTTGTAGGTGAATTGACTTAATTTCATTCTTTAAACATAGATTTTTGATTTCCTTTCTTCAAGAACAGTATAAGTTGTATGGTTCAAAAGCTTGGACCTGTGTTTGTTACAACTTCACAGTGAATTAGCATCTCAAACATGGCACGCTATTGCTCTACAGGCAAAGTCCAGGGCTTTCAGCAATCAGAAAGGAACAGCTACTTCTTGTACCAGCGTCAGAATCTCTCTATTGCCCTCACTGATCACGGGAAACATCCATATTTCCCAGTTGCTGTTATTGAGAAGACAGTGAAAATCCACTTGTTTTAATGAAAAGCGTGGCTATTATTACCATCAAGCTTCTAGATTAGCAACACGGTTTACCACTAAAGACAAGTTAGATGCCTATGGCAATATTTTATGTTAAATCCTGTAAGATTTTCTCTCAGGGATTAAGGCACAGCCTTGCTTTCTGTAAAAGCACCTTGATATCATCACATCTATTTTTAACTCTTCCTGAGAACTAGGCCCCATCTTGGTCAAAGCCAGGATAGACGAATGGCAGTCGCTGTAGCTACAGCACTGTAAGTCAGCCAGGGAAAGAGCTGGTTTCAAACAAAGTAGCAGAAGACAGTTCAGTTGTGGAACTAGGGCAACGTTCAATTTCCCCTTGTCCAGACTGTACTCATTGCGGAACATTGCAACCAGGGAACACATAGTTTCCTTATCAGGGATAAGTAATAGGGAAATTTTGCAATGGCTACTAAGGTGTGCAAGTGGTTAGATGAGGAGCTCATTTTCACCCGTAAAGCGGAGGAGGACAAAAAAAAAAAAAAGTGCAAGCTGTTTGTTACACTAAAAAGACAATGTTCTTATATCCAAGGCATCAGGTGTCTCAAGATACTAAATATGAGCTTGTATAAGAAGAGTAAATTGAAATCTTCTTGAACTTTTCTTGTAGTTTGGGCTACTATGAAACTTCTTGGCTCAGTCCTATCTCTCAACAGATTCATAATAACAGAGTTAGGATGTAATTGGTACCACACTGACACATAATGTAAAGTGTTACCTACATTTAAAACTTGAAAATAGTATTTGAATTCCATATTCACAGGTAATAAGAGTTCATCTTCATGGTTGGGAAAATGAGTTTCAGAATGACAGCTCCTAACCTGGACTTTCACTTTCCAGTTCAGTTCATATCATTTTCTTAATATGGGCATTATTCTGCAGTCCTTATTCAGGCAAAACCTCCCTGAAGCCGTGAATATCAACACAATGATAGCCACTGAAAAGGGCTTATCACTATAAATATACGTTTGTCTTTTAGTCTCCACACTTTTAGTGTAAGCTTTATGAAGAGTGTTACAATAGTCCATACTAATACCAACAGCGTTATATGTCAGCAGTTCCATGTAAAATATTTTGTTTAAAAATAACAATAATTGGCATTTAGACCTTCTTGTTCCCAAGGATTTCAGAGTATTTCCCAAAAGCTGGTGTATTAATTCTCACAACAGTGAATATCTATAAAAAACAAGTATATCTGGGCAAGTTCCAAGGTCCTCCTGGAGAACTCTCTCATAGTACCACTGTGCTTTTTCCTGAGAAAAAAAAAAAACTGCACGTTCAGATTTTTTGGTGAATTTGCAACAAGTTCCACATCCCTCTGAAAAACAGACTTCTTTTCAGTCAGCTCTTCTCTTTACCCTTAGGTCATTTTATCTCTGAACAACACAGTAAATCACAGGAATTTGCTTTTGTAGTACCTTGATTTGACATTTAAATTATTCTCCTGATTCAGATATTCTGACAATCTGGCAATAAGGTTGGCAGTTGTGTCCAGATTTGCTTAATCTGTTCCATTTGTGACAATCCTTGTGCGAGTACTGCTTTTTTTAAAACAAAACCAACAAAACATCAACCAAAACAAAAAACCTAAACAAAACAACAACAACAAAATGGATTTCCTCATGATCCTAGCCTGGCATTGCTGTGGTAAGGATCTGTTTAAAGCTGGAGAAAACTCTCAGAGGAGGAGTGGGCAATCTTACCACACTGCCTGCAGTGATACTTGGAAAGATAACCACATCTATTCCCTCATACTTTATTCTTTCTGTAGAAACAAACATCTAAAGATGATGGACCGCAATCTGATGTCTGTGGACAGAGAGCGAAGGGGGGAGACATAGCTCTGATCGTCCTTGTGCTAGAGAGGTGGGAAAGCATCAGCTTAGTCTGCTTAGTCTGCTTCTTCACGGTTCACATGGCTTTGGAAGATGTGAAAAGGTCGCTGTTGGGGAAGAGCAGAGATGAGGGCATTTTTCCCTTCTTTTCCTTTGAGGGTTACCATTCTGAGCAGGTGGCAAGCAGCTGAGCTGTGTCCCTTCACAATTAGCTCATCAGGCATAGTAAGTATCTAGCAATCTCACCTTCTTCATTGCATGAGTGAGTGATTAATGAATGAATATGTTGTTTTTTCTTCTTTTTTTTCCAGAGTAATTCAAAGCTGCAGTATAATCAATTCAATAAGATTAAGATCCAGTTTGACACTTTAATAAGAATAAAACAAGCATTTGCTTGCTAGGGCATGATCAGGAAATACTGGGTTGCAGATAAATCAATATGTAATATAAGTTGCTCTGTAACTTTTGAAAATGTTACTTGTATTTTAAATAGCACAGGCTTTGCATTTGGGAGCTATCTTTGGCAGTTATATTGTAAGGTTCTCTATCCCTTTCGCTTGGTTTAAGAAAGGCAAGAGAAGGTCAAAAGCCATGCACAGAGCCCAGATTCACAGAAAAGCTCTCAGAAGAACCCCCATGAAAGCCGCTGGCTGTGGATATTATTGCTGTGGCTGTGAGTGTGTGAGGCCGTTTATTCTTGATGAGAGAAATGCATTGAGAGAGGTTCTATCTTCCTGCTCAGTCATTTCATAATACATGTTCATTTCCTCTTAATGAGGGCATAGAACATTGTTTTTGTGGAAATGCAGATTGAGCATTTTGTTGCAAAAGGCTATGCTTACCAAAACCACAGCACAGCCAGCTGACCCTTGAACTGAAATTTCTGATGATTCCTAAAAGAACTGTTTATCTTTTTTTTTTTCTGTGCATATACAAGGAAATGTATGTCCTTTTTATTTCTACAACAAGTCTATGTATTTTCTTGATGAATTATGTGAAAATATGATATAGTGTGATCAGATATTGTGGGATAAGCCTGAATGCCAAATTAACAGGAAGGAACTGTAACAACAAAATTCACAGCAAATATCTATGATATCAACTTCCTCTTTAGAATATCTTATATTTCCCTTTGAAATGCAATCTTTGGTACTTTTGCAAAGATTCACAATTTTAGAAATTGCATAGAATAGTCATACAGTGAAAAACACATTACTTTGGTTTTAAAGCATTGCTGTATGTTTACCAATGCTACATCAAATACCGTTTTAAAAAGTCATGTGGAAAGTATTTGCATAGATTGTCCCACCACCCAAAATGACACTTGTGTGTGTGGAAACAGAAGAGAGTAAAGATGAGTAATAATTTGATCTAAACAGGGACACAGCTGTATTTCTAATAGGATTGAGGTTTTCCAATGGCCAATGTCTTTCAGTCTGCCTTAAAGGAGCTGTGAACTTATCACTCGGGCATGTGCACATAAATACAGCAGCTGCCATTGCTGATGGCTTTGAAGTATTTTGCAGTCAACTGCTGGAGCTGGTGGTTCCATGCCAATTCATGATGTGATTCTGATCCTGAGAGATTTTCATGTAAGACTGGGGACAGAGGTCATGGATCAAATGTAATGGGCTGACATGTATTAAGAAAGATTAATGAGTATGGGCACAAATTAATTGTGTTCTTATCAGATAATCAGCAGTTCTCACCAACACTTACTTTCAGTGTTATAAAAGAAGAATATGTGATGGGGTCTCTCTTGGTCAGCTATAAGGAAACAGAGTTTTTATCATTATTTAAATGAGACAAAATATCAGTATTGTCTGTTATGAAGTCTTGTCAAGGCCTTATTCCAGCTCAGATCTAGGCTATTTTTCCACATTACACATTAACAGGGAAAGGAGCTGCAACAGCTGTCTGGAATTATTATAGTGTCAGGAAGAAAACCAGGATAGAGCAGAAATAAGTAGAAGGTTATTCTGTACAACCATACTGTAAGAAGAGTGAAGCAGTATACAGGTAGTGATGGGATACAAAAGATTGTGCCAAGAAAATCATGTTATGACCCCCTAGCCATGAAACATTTTATATTCTCATTCATTTAAATGCTTTTAAAATGTGAATCTGAAGAGGGGTTCTGTTCTGTGGGATAATTTCCTTTTAACAATCAGAACTTTTTGGATGCTCACCTCTTTCCCAAAAGCCAAGAGTCAGGAGTCCTAAGGCAGCAGGAGGTTGCATGTTGCAGGAGAGCTTCCCTAAAAAATTCTGCATTTTGGTGGTAGATTGTTCACTTCACTGAGTGTCTGTCCATTGTATGCGATATTTGCAAAAACATCAGCTCCAATTGTTTCTTGCAAATGTTTTCACTGGCCTGAAAAATCTGAATTTGTAGAGGTACTCAGGAAATATACGTGCATTTGTCATGCCTGTTTCTCCATTGCTCATCTTGTGTGGTTTTTTCTTCTGCTTTTTTGTTTTTGTAATGAGTTATATACCAGAGCATTCAGGTTGTTGATTTAGGCAGTTACAGTTCAGGAGATAATAGAAGCAGCAGGTTATTTTGTTTAAAATTTGTATCAAAGAGCCTGCAAGTAGGCTAATGACTAATTTTATGTGTAGAATGTTAATGAGGGCATTTTCTCTCTGCAAAGCTTTTAGTATGGAAACAATCCATAGCCCGGTGTGAGTGGCTCAAATTCTTGTGTTTGCATAAATCTGGGAGAATTTCAGGCTTGAATTTGAGGCTACTTTGAGTTTATTGAATCAAATCGGAACATTTTGGCAGTAATAGGTATTTTTGCAGATTTTTATGTAGCCATTTCTGGGAAGTGTTTCATCAGCTATTCCAAATTCAAGCTGTTTACAAACCAAAGCTCTCACAAACCAAATCTGAACATTTGAAATATGAGAATGACAGTGGCAACAAGCAAAGACATCTGAAGATAGATTTGGATAATAGCAAACTTTAAGAACACCTCCAAGAGAAGCATATGAACAGTGTTCACCAAAAATCTCAGGAAGGAACTGAACATTTTTGTCCTTATTTTACACCTGAATTTGTAACTTGTCAAGGAACAAACTCTTTTTTTTTTTTTTTCCTCAGAAAAATGCTTTATATAGAGAGAAAAGGCTTAGAAAGGCTTCATCCTCAGAAAGAAATCCCACATATGTGAACCTGAGCATCAAGGAGGAGGTTCTGGTTGATGGCAAGTGAAATACGAGTCAGCAGTGTGCCCTGGCAGCCAAAAGGGCCAGCCATACCCTGGAACACCTCAAGCACAGCACTGCTAGCCAGTTGAGGGATGGGATTGTCCTGCTCTGCTCTGCACTGGTGTGGCCTCACCTTGAACACTATGTGCAATTTGGGGTGCCACAATATAGGAAGGATATAAAGCTATTAGAGAGCGTCCAAAGAAGAGCAACAAAGATGGTGAAGGGTCTAGAGGAAGACATATGAGGAGCAACTGAGGTCCCTTGGTTTGTCCAGCCCAGAGCAGATCAGGCTGAGGGGAGGCCTCATGGCGGCCTGCAGCTCCCTCTCGAGGGGAGCGGAGGAGCAGGTGCTGAGCTCTGCTCTCTGGGTACAGCGACAGGACCCGAGGGAACAGCATGGAGCTGGGACAGGGGAGGGTCAGGCTGGGTGTTAGGGAAAGGTTTTTCACCCAGAGGGTGGTCTGACACTGGAACAGCTCCCAAGAGAAGTGGTCATGGCATCAAGACTGCCAGAGTTCAAGAAGCATTTGGACAACATTCTCAGATACAGGGTCTGATTTTTGGGTGGTCCTGTGTGGAGACAGGAGTTGGACTTGATGATCCGTGTGGGTCCTTTCCAACTCAGGATATTCTATGGTTCTATCACTTAGCTGAAGTGAAGGTGCATCTCTGTAACTGACACAGCGAAAACATTAGGATACTCAGTGTTCAATAACAGTTTGGTACTTCTGTGTAAAAAAGCAGAAAGCTGAATTGTGAAATTTTTCAAGTACCGTTTAACTAAGTGCTCCTTAAATGAAATTTAATTCCTTTTCTCCCCCTTTTCTAAGCCTGAGAAGTAATTTATACCTCTCAAGTTTCTTTCTCCAGTGAGTGGGATTTAGAGGGACCAGTCACATGTCTGGATGGTATTGTTTAGTACCATACTTCTACAGTCTTAGCTGAAAGTTGTGATAAAATGGCAAGTCCTAGTGTGATTCCTTGCCTCCCAGAGCCTGGTATAACGAGCAACTCATACAGTGTCTGGCAAGCATGAATTCATGGAATAACCTAGGAAATTACAAAAAAAAAATGTGTATAACAGAAACAGTAGATTAAGTATTACTTGACCAGTGAAACATCTCTGACAGACTCTGATTTGTAATTTTCCCAATTATTCATATCTTCTACCTGCAGAAATCCACTAACTAGACTGAAAACACAAAGCCTCTATGGCAAATATAAATTGATACAATGCCACTGAAGCCAGTAGAGTCTGGTTATTTTACACTGGGTTAGTATCTGTCTCATTTTGTTTCAGTTCTCATTGTATACAGAAGTGAACCATAATTTAAATATAAAGGGAATTTCTACAGTTGTAATGAGCCCTTGTTTTTACAATACAAGTAGTACAGTGCATGCAAGTATTTTCCCAGCCTTGTCTTCCCTTCAAGCAGTATGATACCATATGGGTTTGATAAAGTCAATAAGTTTACTTTTTTGTTTTGTAATATAACCCACTTCGGGATTTCATCACATTTACAGTAATGTTTTGAATTTTTATTCATAAGCATGTGCAAGACCTTAGCTTTTCACTGCAGCTTGTTAGTGTACATTTTGGACAATGTTAACATCATCTCAGATATTCAGGACAAGTGAAGAACTGGGTTTAAGTCCTTAGGAGAAGCTAAAAAGACCATTAACAAGCCAAGTCCATAAAAAACATCTGTTCCAGTCATGCTGCTGATTTTTATTAGTCCTTCAAATCCATAGCAAAGATCTCTAGAGCAAGAAAAATGCTCTAGTGTGGAGTGCAATTTCCAATTTCTTAGCTAACCTGATTTTGTTGATTCATACATATGCATGATTCAGTTCTGTTCCTGAATACAAACAAAAAAAAAAGCCCCTTTTGGGTTGTACTTTATTTATTTTCCTTGAAATGCCCTTGAAATTTCATTTGCTCAGTGAAACCAAACTAATAATTGCATACTAAAAGGAAAATGAAGAGTAGCAAGCTAAATAATTTGTAACATCAAATATTCCTCTGCTGTGGTTAACATTCTCAGTGAGGGGAAACAGTTGGCAATAAACAGCCCAATGTATCTTAAATGCAATAACTAATATCAATGTCAAATGCATGAAGTGAAAATACCTTAGGATATGCTTTCACAGTTCTGCTATATTGCTGCTAAATGGAATATGCTATATAACTATAATAGCAGTCATACTTGTCATATTTCTCCTGATCTCTAAGGAAAAATACTCATGTAGCCTTTATGTGGCTTACATCTTTTTGTAGTCAAAGTTGTATTTTTATGGGGGTCTTTATGGTGGTTTTTAAAAGTTTACACTCTGAAAGCAAACTTGTCACATTTGTATATCATACAGACTATACCAAGTCACATTCCTGATAATTAGGGATATGCCAGTACTCTGTTGTGCACATCATTGCTAGCTACCTATGTAGTAAATAACAGAAGATTACTTATGATTTGGGCTGTGTAAAGCTCATCTGTGTGAGGAAGAGAAGAGAAGAGAGGAGAGGAGAGGAGAGGAGAGGAGAGGAGAGAGCAAGTTCTTTTAAGCAGAATTTTTAACAATGACTCCAATGTCATGGAGTCATTGACATGGGAGTTGTCAGTGAACATCCTGCTAAGAAAACAGTATTTTATCATTCCAGCACTTGTGTGGAAGCTCCCTGCCAAAGATTACTAGTAGTAAGTTGCATCTGGTCAGAAATGTCTTACTTTAGGAGAAGCCTGAGTCTTTGGGTTCTGTAGCTATAGGCTGTGCAGTGCCATGCTCTCATCCTGACAAACATGTTCCCACCACAAGAAGACAGGGTGTCAATCTCATCACAGCCTGGCCTTCTCTTGGCCTCTGTTTTGGTCTCAACACTACTGAGCAGCTTTTTTCACCCTTGCATACTCTGTATTGTCAATATGTGCTCTGTTACAAGTGGAAGAACTGCCTTGGTGGACAACATACTGTAGTGGAGTTCTGCAGGGAGGAGAAGTCCTGATTAGGTAGCAAACACCTTGACTTTATTGTTTTTCTTCCACCTTTCAAAAAAGCTGTACCAGACATGGGTCAGAATGTGACTTCCATATTTTCAGTGATGAAAATCGTTCTCCCTATGTTTGCTACCCTCATTTATGGCATTAACAATTTTATTTCCTTATAGAAAGTCTCCTCTAGTACTCTTGAAAGGCTGTTTCTGTGCAGAGAAGTAGAGGTAAACGCTTGTAAGTAAGTGATCTCTGACTGACACAGAGAGGACCAAGAAATTACAGAGTAGCTGTACACACAAGTGGAGGTAGCATGTTTACTTTTCCCCTTAAATTTGTTTAAAAATTCTCATCTATTAAGTAGTGCACTGTACAATTCTGTTAATAAGAATTATATCTAGAAAAGTGTCCTAAACAACAAGCATAAGCAAGTTAAGAACAGAAGACATGGGAAAGGCAGAGAACGATGATCTCTAGCTGTAGGTGTCTGAGAAGTGCATAAGGGACTGATTCAGTTAGTGGAATATTCCAAATAATGGTGGAGGATAAACTGACATTTATGTGTCACTAGACGTGAAGGTTAGAGAAATAAACTTCCAGAAGAAAATGCTGCATGTTCTGCCTCTTGTGAATCACCAAAGGATGCTCTCATGAATATTTCTATTAGCTGCTTATGTTGTGGGTATGGTCTGTAATAAGGAGCCTGGTCCTTCAAAGAACTACTGCTAGGCTACAGATAGAGTCTCCCTTTGACTTGGTTTTACACGGTGAAGTTCTTTAGCTTATTCGACACTACTCGGAGGATTAATGACTCTCATAAATCCAAGCAATGAAATAACATCATCCCAGATGAATTTCAGAAAAAAAAAAAAAAGGAAATTAATTTGCAATAAAAAAAAGTCATATAAGCTATCCATTCATGTGTCTGGATTTCAAATCAGCTGTAAATTATTTAGAGGAAATATTTCACTGCTGCTGATCTTGTTTTTTTTTGTTGTTGTGGTTTTTTTTGTTTGTTTGTTTGTTTGTTTGTTTTGTAAAGAAGGCCATATTTCCAGTACTGGAGCTCATTTATCCTGAACACTATGACATGCTTGTAACAGGTTTGAAACAACATTAAACTTCCTCTTATGCTGAAAAGGAAAGTTAAAAGGGTAAGTAGAGTTGGATCTATGCATCTCTTCTTTTTCTCCGGTCTTTGAGAGACTACCAGCAACTTGTTGGGAAAAAGGTGGTTGGACTGGATGTCACCAATGACTAAGTCAGAAGTTAATTAGGCTAATGCAGTATTGGAGAGAGAACTAAGATCCGTGGTTAGCTTTCTTTGGCTGCCGAGCACTTCTAAACCTGCTTGGCATAGTTCAATGTAACTTGCTTGTTACATTAGGCTAAAATGCATGCGATAGACCTGACTGTTTCTCCTGATGGAGTTCTGTGAACTGCCTTCCTAGTGGTGGTATCAGTCTATGGAGCCCTTACACAGAGCGTGGAAGCATCTGGAGAAATCATATTTTCATAATGTAGCAGCAATAAGTCATCATTTGTTCCACTTATATCAGATCCACTCTGCAAATCTGATAGGAAGATTTATCCCTAGGGACCTCATCTTGCTTCCTTTATTTGTTCACTGAAAACCATGAGAAACACACAAGTGGGGTGAGCACTGTTTGACCCTTGGTAATTAAGATCACTTACCTTAATATGCTTACTAGTTTGAACAGAAGAACCAAGCACAATGAGTTAGGACATTTACAGGGTAGGTTTACTTCACGCATGAAATATGGGAAGACAATATGAACGACCTTTTAACGATGATTCTGCTCTTAAGTCTATCCCATTTCTTTTTTAACAAATGACTGTTTCCTTTTCTCTAAGGTGTTCTTTCAGAATCAGACAACAGACAGGGAGAGATGAATTTCTAAATTAATATCAGCTTTGGAAAACTTCTGTAAAGAGACCGTGATACACTGCCAGCATCATTATGCTTGGGTCCTACCTAAAGAGAAAAAGTAAGTTGTATCTGAAGCAGTAACCAATCTTCAATTCCTGAAAATACATACAAAGTTCAGGAAAAGCTAATATATACATCAATCTTGAACTTTCAATTCTTGTGAAAAAACTTGGCCTCAGAGCTTCAGAAAATAAACATTTTTGCCACGTGGCAATGGTTGTGAAGTAAATATGTCCCGCTGCTCTGATCTTACATCCTGTCACATTAATGTTTCAGAGCACTCAATATAAATATTAAAACTAATAGCTTCGCTCTTCAGCTATTACTCCATCATTCCCTGAAATCATCATAAAACATTCAAAGCCTTTTAGAACATTTATACACTTGAATCTGATGGTGGGGAAAGGAGACTAACAGAGCACAGCTCACAAGCTTAAATAATAGTGGAAAGCTGTTTATGGAGTATGCTTTATTTATTCATCATTTCAACTAAAGTTTCAGTTTTGATGGAGTGGAAAAAATCAAAGTATAGCTTTCAAGGGAGAAGACTGAAGTATTGCTTTTCTATACTGTGGACCTGTGTAAAAAAATAAGAAAAAAAAGTTGTTTTATTTAAAAAAAAAAAAAAAAGAGTCCATGAGAATCTCGGTGCAAGGTCAATCAATCTTAGGACTGTGGGTACGTAAACACCTAATGGATTGTAAAGACACATACCAGTGTTATGAATTTTTAACAAGCAACTCTTCAGCAAAGACCCCTATAAATCAATGATGACTTATTGGCTGGATCAATTATGCAAACTTTAAAACATTTAATGACAGGTAATGAACAGGTCTCTGGAGTCCACCAGTCAACAGTGTTTTGCAGTTGTACTTACAACTACTTAAGTGAAATGTCTGCAGGAAGCCTTTCCTCAGAAATGATTTAGAGCTAAACCCTAAGGTTGTGCTAAAGTGAAACAGCATGGTTGCGTTTCTCTTTGTATATAAACTTACACATGTTGGCAAGTGGGCACTGTTGTTAATGTACTTGTAGGCATGTATATTATTTATTTTTACTAACAGTATATATATTTAACCTTGGAAACCTGCTGTCTCAAACTTTATACTTCAGGTTTCCTTCAAGGTTCTGTAGACACAAATAGGTTAATTTTCAAAGGAAAAAAAAAGGTTGTGCTTATATTAGTTCTTCCTCATAAGGCTTTATTTTGAAAGTTAAGTTCAATGTCAAAAAATGAATTAGATATGGGGAATGATAGACTGTATTACAGTTAACCAGCACAAAAGGACTGAAAGATGAGTTTAGGCTGAATAATACAAGCAAAGTCTTATGGAATAACTGGTGGCATTATGGTGGTTTAATTGCTAATTAAAATTATTATCCAATGAAAGATGAAGGTTTTTTTTTTGTGGATTTTTGAATTTAATAGTTATTTCAAATTCTAAACATTAACCTTTCTAATGGACAACTTCAGGTAATTCTATAGATTACAGGGAAGTTGTAAGTTAAACATACCATTCAAGAACAGTAGTATAAGTCACTGATCCAAATGCCACATTTCTCTATTAACTTAGTTGAGGCTTTACTCACATTGACTGAGGCCTCCTGGCTGAATCGGTAAATTGAATCAGTGCTCTTTTTATTGCCATTTGCTTTACTTTTCTAAAGGCAACAAATATAAATGAAAGCTTGCCCGAGAGTATAATCTTTGGTCTGAAGAATCAAAGTTTAAGTGTTTTGTAAAAGTGCTGGAATTATTTTATTTGAAAAAATTTGTTATCCTCAGCTGTATTCTTCATGAAGAGACTGTGATCATAGAGCCTCCCAATATCCTATGAGAACATATCTGAATCCTAGTCATTAAATCACACCAATAAGGTACTACATCTTTCATGCTTACTGCCAGAAGTGATTCCTGAGAGCTTCTGTCTTACGACCTTGCTCTGAAAGTTGCTCTGGTAATTGCAAGTGAGACTTGATGTGAATAGGTAGGTGCTAGACCCAACAAGAAGAGCATTTGTTCATGTCACAATCAAAGTTCAGAGTGTGAGATGTACAAGGACCGTACAGTCACGAAAGTTTGTAAACAAACTCGTGACAAGTCCAGGGATCTGTAGTAATTTAAAAAAAAAAAAAAAGCTATTTTTTATTTGTGGGTCTGAAAACAAATGAACATTCTTTGCTCAGTATTTATTACTGTTTCACTTGTGCTGGTAGATGAGGTACAGATGTACCACTACAAGGACTGTCCTTCTGTGTTGTCATATGAAAATGCTTTTTGGAACAATATAGTCAGTATATGATGACAAACAGTTTTCTACTTTCTCCAACCCAAGAGAAAATGCACAACAATGCAGTTTAACTAAAATGTTTTATATATTGATAAGGATGAAGCTAGCTTTTTAAGCAGGGGATTTGTTTATGTGGTGGCAGGAAATATTAATAAAAGTGATTGAAATAACTCTGGAGACTTCTGGTGAAATGAGGGGTGGCCCAAATGTTGGTAATTCCTTCCTCTTGTAGTGAAATACACTTGAAATAAAAGGATGGTATGTTATGTATGGATGCGTACCAAGACGGAGTCCTTACAGCTTGGGCTTCTTAAACTCTCCCTACACTTTTAGGTGAATTCCTTCCTTGTTCGTCTATAGGCATGAGTCTGCTAACTGTAACTGACTTTTTCAAGTGGCAAATGGAGAAATTGTTCCTGGTGGTATAGGAGCTCGGTAGAACTACTGAGAAATATGTTTCTTGTGGTCAACACCTTATTCTGTTGTCTGGCATGCTAGCAAAAGAGGACTTTTAAACAATAGCAGAATGTTAAACAATAGCAGAATGTCTTGGAATGACATTGCACTTGTCATTATTCTAAGTGTCACAAGTTATATCAATATCTACAGCAGCTTCAGTATCTCCTGTGTGGAAGTCCTCCAATTCTATCTGTCAAAACTGTTAATCATTCTCTGTTTTCCATATTTATGGTCTCTTGTTGTCTGTAAGCATAATTTGTACCTGCACTGCAAGAATGATGCCAGCTGGCACTAGGAGGAAAAGATTTAAAATGTTACTATCAATGAAATTGAAGGGAGATCATTCTTATTTCAAGGATGAACTTAGAGCAGAGGGATGATACATATTTTAAACACGGATATCTTGGCTGAACGGCTTTGTTAGGAACATGCTCAATGTAGAGAAGTAGGAGTTAGGTGCATGAGCAAGTTGCTTGCTGCTGAAAGGATTAAATACTCATTCCTACCTCCTCCTTACTACATCCAAGGGAAGGAAGTTATTTTTCTGGTGCTATTTTACTTAGTTGGTTTCTACATGTGGAGAAGCAATGGACACAACTGGACTTGTTGATTTCTGAAAATGCGCTGAGAGTAAACTACAATTTTTTTTCATTCACCAGGTTAGAGCAATCAGGTTAGAGGAAGAGCTGCAGCAGGTGATGGAAGAAGAAAGAAATGGTAACTTGATGTGTTGATCCTTCTGGTTGCTTTCATTTGACTTCACATGATAGAACTTTTGAGTTTTTATCAGGTCTTATATTGTTTTCTTACTGATTGACACTCTCAGGTTATTCTAAAACCTTGGATCAAGTAGGGTAGCTAAGATGTAGTAAGATTTTTTCATGTTGCAAATTCATTGTCAGATTTGCTACATAAAACATCCCCTCATTTCACAGAAGAAATAACACTACATCTACTCCTACTACATTTCAACATCTTGTTTTAGGCTTCTCAGTGTATTTCCTAAAAGACTGATGGACAAGTTAATTTGACTGACACCAACCCAGTTTTTCCTGACATGCTATGCACATGCAAAATCTGACAGCTGCCTTCTAAACATCTCTATGCCTTTAAAGTACCAGTAAGTGCTTCTTGTGTGCCTATCTATACTGTGTGTTGCACAAGTGGCAGCCAAAATCCACAGATCTGGTACACCCCATCTGAAACTGTGAGTTTTATCTTGCATAATATAGCAGTGACTAAGTTATTGGAAGTGAGCTGCATAGAAAAATCTGTGGGTCATACACCTGTAAGTGTCATATGTCTGTCTGTTCCTTGCAGAGATGTTTCCCGTTGGACAATGTGGTAAAATAATTAAAATACCTTACTTTTGTGTTTCTATAGTATTTGGGGAGATTCTCCATCACTATAGCACGCAAATGAATTCACAAAAAAGTCAGTATTATTATGAGGACAAAACCGCGTCCAGTGACAAAAGAGCGAGTTGTGGTTACTTCTTAGCTGCTTAAGCAGTACCAAGTTTGTGGGCGTGAGTGTTTGTTTGTGTGATTCATTCATTTTGTTTGGTCTTCTGGAGTAAGCTAGTCATGGAAAGTTTTCATGTTATGCCAAATAACATGCCACATAAACTTTGGGTTTGTGTTCAAAATGTAAACCAAATCAAATTACCGGTTGGATTAACCAGGGTTTAGTTCTGAAGTTAAGAGATGTTAATGGTTTTTATTTATTTATGTATTTTTTAAATATCCACACCTTGTGGTTTCAACTGAGATGGGAAAGAGAAAGTACAAACAAAAAAAGGGAGGTGGGGGTGGGGGAAGGGGGCAGGAGGAGAGGAGGAGATGGAGAAGCCCTGTCTGGCAAGATTTTTTGTCCAGCTCAATCAAAGAAAAATCAAAAAACAAGAAAGAAAGATGGAAAGCAAACATTTTTGCAGCTTGATTTTCAAAGCAGCAAGCTATGGGTAAGACTATTTTGCTTGCAGTCAGATGTTTACCTGAACTGGAATCCTATGGCAATATAAAGATGTTTATTTGCATATACTTTTGGTTTTTGTGGTGCCTTTTTTTCCCCCTTAGTTTTCTTTGGGCGTTTATTTCAGAAGTTATTGACTTCCTGGTAAATCACATTCTTTACTTGTAGTAAGTTCAGTAGCAATCAAGTCTCCAGTGCTCAATTTGGCATTGTGTTTATTTTGCCTTTTTGAAAGCACATTTTTGTACTTTTTTATATACTTCAAAAGTAGGTGCATTAAAGAAAGGGTCAGGAGATGAGGACTGTACTTCACAAAAGAAACAGTCATTTGGAGTTTCAAGAATTTATTGAGGTCGATGCTGACAAGAAATTGATAGAGTAGGTTGAACAGTCTACTGATTTTTTAGGTTTTTTTTTTTTCAGTGCTCTAATGAAATTACTGTCACAGTTTGCTGAATGTTATGTGTGCTCTCTATCTTTCCTTTCATCAGGACACCGTTTGTCTTACCTTTTCCCTCATCTAGCAGTCTTCAAATGTACATAACTAGGCAATTCATCTTTTTTTTTTTTTTTTTTTTTGCCTTTGACGCAACCTTTTGCTGATATGCATGTGTATCTCCTGATTTCACTGGATATTTCCAAAATAAAATATAGGAGAAACCAAGATGAGAGAGAGAGAAAATTATAGTAGCAAAAGTTCTTTTCCCTACCATTTTCCCTAAGCTTGCATGTGTTTTGGACACAAATTTTATATTTAAATGAATTTAAGATAGAAAATACCTAGTACACAAGGCATAAATACCTGCTAGAAAACCGAGGTGTTTCAGTATCACCTTACTGAGAGGTGCACCTTCTTTCACTTGCAGCAGCCTTAGCAGGGCATCTCATAATGAGGGTGGAAAGGCCTTGCAGAGAGATCTGGACAGATTGGAGAGCTGGGTGATCACCAACCACATAAAGTTTAACAAAAGCAAGTGCCAGGTCCTGCACCTGGGATGGGGCAACCCTGGCTATATGTACAGACTGGGCGACGAGACGCTGGAGAGCAGCCCCGCAGAGAGGGGTCTGGGGGTTGTGGTTGACAGCAAGTTGAATATGAGCCAGCAGTGTGCCCTGGCAGCCAGGAGGGCCAACCGTATCCTGGGATGCAGCAAGCACGGCATTGCTAGTCGGTCGAGGGAAGTGATTGTCCTGCTCTACTCTGCGCTGGTGCGGCCTCACCTCGAGTACTGTGTGCAGTTCTGGGCACCACAGTACAAAAAGGACATTAAACTGTTGGAGAGTGTCCAGAGGAGGGCGACGAAGATGGTGAAGGGCCTAGAGGGGAAGACATATGAGGAGCAGCTGAGGTCACTTGGCCTGTTCAGCCTGGAGAAGAGGAGGCTGAGGGGGGACCTCATCGCAGTCTACAACTTCCTCGTGGGGGGCAGTGGAGAGGCAGGTGACCTATTCTCCGTTATCACCAGTGACAGGACCGGTGAACGGTGTTAAGCCGAGGCAGGGGAAGTTTAGGCTAGACATCAGGAAGAGGTTCTTCACTGAGAGGGTGGTCGCAAGTGAAGGAGTCACTGCACCAAGCCTGTCTGAATTTAAGAAGAGATTGGACTGTGCACTTAGTCACATGGTCTAAACTTTTGGGTAGACCTGTGGGGTGGCAGGAGTTGGACTTGATGATCCTTATGGGTCCCTTCCAACTCAGGATATTCTATGATTCTATAATCACTTGTCGTATTCTATATACAACTCCTGTCCCACTCCCTTCACAGTGTCAAGGGTTACAAGTGTCATTATTACATATTATGAAGTTTCTGCACTTCTTCTCCAGCCCATATCAGTCTTTCCCTCATTTCTCCTCTGTGCTGGAATCAGCTCTAGTGTGTATGTGAGCTAAATAATTGCATGCAGCCTTACACTGCTTTTCTCTCAATGCCCCAGTGCAGCTTTACCACTTGGGGGAACTGATGCTTTAGATCTAGCATTTCTTCAGACAGTGCAGGGGCATGTATGAAGCAGAGCTTGTCTGTGAACTCCCTAGAGCATTGCAAATTTCATAGACTTTCAGTCCCATTGTCAGGCAGCAATCTGCAATGCTTCTTTGCCATGAGCTGCATATGCACAGGCATATGTTGGCCATTGCAAGAGATGATGCTGACTTTCAACTCCTACTTTCAAAGCACTGTCAGTTGTAAGAAAGATTTGCATATGTCCGTGTTTTAATAATGGACAAAGTACCTGCCCCTGCATGCTACTAGAATTTCACTGCCTCATTCAGCTGGGACTGTTTGCGCTTGTTTCTTTTTTTTTTTTTTTTTTCTTGCTGGGTTTTATGTCTAGCAAGTTCCTGGATGTCTGTGTACAAAAAACTTGCAGTTCTTAACTTGAGTCTTGGATCTGGAGTTAAATTGTTCTGGTGAGGTTGTGTCATGGGGGTGTCCTGGAGCACAAGGTGTTTGATATCTTAGTGCTGTTCATGTTCTCCTTCAAGCCACCAGCATTCTAGACAATGTAAATTACAGGAGTTTGGCCTCTTGTACATGTGAGTGCACCATCCATGGCATTCCAGTTCTCTGGCATGTGTTGTGTGTCACTACGTCCCCATAAGCACCCCTACAGCTCTTTGGGAGTTGTCTATGTCGTATAAGGTTTATGAGATTTAAAATGTTATGTTTACTGTCACCCAGAGTAGTGGTGCTAAAACCATTAGCTCTTCTGATGTGGAACATGGTAGATATGTAGCTGCTAGTGCTGGATGATTTTGGTATTCATTAGCTGCATAAACATGGGTGTCCTACATCATTCCTGACTGACATAAAGACAGCCTGGTGCTTGTTTGGGGGAGAAGAATGATAATGTAATGGAAAGGGCAAGGCTGGAAAAAGGATGAGTAAGAGCACATTTGTCATAAGGTCAAACATAATCTTCTTCAGATGAAACTTCAATCCTTTTATCATTCAAGATGGGATTTTGGATGTCTTTCTTGGATTCTCTAATTTATTGTGTCTCATTAAATAACTTGAATGAGGAAAACTAATTCCCAAATAACTTAGTGTCTGAGTAACTGCAAACACTGATTTATTTTCAAACACCTCTGTGAGGTGAAAAGGTAATGTAATGCTCATCTTGTACTGAGACCTTTTGCTCACAAGCATCTACAAGTTTTCTTGGTGCCTAGCAGTGCCATGACTCCCCGTACCTGAGAGACTGCCTTACCGTAAGACAGAACTGTGATGTCCAGCCAGTCTGGTCACAAAGGGTAACAACATGATCTGGCTCTCCCCGAGCAATACAGCCTTTGCAGTTAATCTGTGCACAGATCGGTTGCAGTCTGAATGGGCAGTGGACACAGAAAACCTGGTTTCCCATGCATAGCACAAGTGCATAAATAAAGTGATTCCCAGAAAACAAACTCTGAGTTAGATATGTTGTCCTAATTCTGCTGGGCTACCCCTCTGTCAGCACAGATTTTGAAAAAGGATCCAGTTTTGACAAGACAAAACAAAACAAAAGGCTCAGTGACAAAGACATCTAAACACACCAGGGTAAGCTAATACTTCACTGTTTAAAATATGCATCTTCTTTCAAACCACAATTCACCTAGCTTTTTCTAGATGTTAGATTTTGTTACACCTTCCCCCATCAAATTAAAGAGCTGTATTTCAAATACATATTTATTTTCTGGATTATAACTAGCACCTGGTGCATTTCTTAAGTATCACAGCATAAATACAGGATGATCTAAAAGTGTGTAATTGTAAACTACCTTTTCCTTCTTCAACCTGTCTAGCTTTCCAAGGTCTGTCTTGAAAAGTAGACACCAGAACTAGGCTGTGCATATGACCAATGACTTCATTAAAACCATAGCCACTTTTGAGCATAATAAAAAAATTCCTTATTCCTTAAGACTTTTACAATCAGAATATGGAAACGCCATTAAAATATGGCAGGCAAACGGACCTCATGGAGAAATGGGCTGAAGCATTTTAATGATCTGACTTACATATACTTTATATACAGAGCCTGGAGCAGGTGACTAGCTAGTCACCTTTTTCCTGAAAAGCAGGCCTCTTCAGAAGATATCTCTGGGAAGGGAGTAAAGGTAGTGTTCACTTCTATAGCGATCAAGGGAGGTGGCAGTGTCCAGCCTTCTTGAAGATGAGCATGCAGTGTTGCATGAGACATAGAATCAGAAGGAAAGTAAGCAAAGAAGTGTGACTAGCTCAGAAGTCAGGCTATTTAGTGGGAGGGGGAGAAAACAGGACTGTTTTTTATATCCAATAACTGCTCAGTATAAGGAATCTGCATTGAAACTCTGTATTAAATTCTGCTATTTTGAAAATGTGCCTGAAGTTGCAACTAAAATTTGCCATCCTGTAACAAAGGATAAAATAGTTTCACTGAAACAGGTCATCATATGCCACAGTTGTGCAGTTCAAGCATTGCAAGGCAATCTTATTGCTGCCATTCCTGCAAGGCAGAATTGAGGAAAACAATGTTCATTTAGGCTTTTTGAGTTATGACTTTTGGTTTCAAAGCATTGAATAAAAAGAGTACTTGTTAATGTGGAAACTTTATTTATTCTTCTTAATGTATAGAACCATTGGGATACGAAGTGTCTTGGAAAGAATGCAGAGTCTACTCTGAGGAGCTTGCAGTACTGAGATCTACTCCTGCACTAGGCCATGTTTATTCATCAAATGGAGAAACACTCCCTGTGTCAGAGATATTATCTGCATTAGTCATCTACATGCGATAAGTGTTTGCATAGCCAGGCCATCAGCAGAGGATCTCAGCTGGAGATCTGGGGGAGAGCTACTTTCTTTACATTGGCTCTGTGAGATGAGTGTTAATTTCACCTGAATTCAAACTTAACATTAATGATAATCTGATCTCTAATAATATGTTGACCTCAGTCTCATTTTATTTCATGTTTTATTTTTTTCTTCTGTACATCATCTCACTGATTTCAATACATCTTTCTATCTCACTCTGTTGTCTAACATTTACCACAATTCATTGACTCATTCCTACCATGCTAGCAGCTGCCAAGAGGTCTATCTAGTGTCCAAGATCAGGCAGGTTTGGGGCACTTCAAAATTAACATGGGTGAAGATTTTGCTGGAAATTAATTTATGAAAAAAGAAACGGAGCAGAGCAAAATGCAGATTTTGGGTATGTTAGGCATGTGATGTTCTTTTGCAGGAGTTGGAAACTAGAACACAAAGGATTACTGGTAATTTCTGCCCTAAAGCTTTGCACAGCAAGAGGTTCTTCTGTGCAGAGAACCATCAGCAGCTCTGAATGACTCCTGCTTCATGTCCAGTGTCTCTGAATGGCTCTTGCTCTGCCTGACCTAATAAAGCTGCACCCCTTCATCAGCTGATAGACTTACCCTGCACCCAGTACCCTACCAGTACTGAGTCAGTGCTTTTTCAGTATCGCTGTACAGCCTGTACCATGCTGGATAGACATACTCCTGGTGATCCAGCTGTCAGTACTGACGCTGATTTAGGAACAAGGGATCAACTCTTGCATATTAAGCCCAGAGGCTCACTTCTACCTTTGCGGTTATGAGTGACTTGCATGAACCTGACTTGAAGTTACTCATGCTCTGCCTGAAGAAACTGATCTGATCCTATCTAGGTAAAAATGTTCTTTCTTCATTTTAACTTTATATTGTTTGCCATATTTCCAGGCTTGGTCACTCTTGCAGCAGGTAATTTTTGCAGTTCAGAGCAACTTATTTTTTATCTTTGGTGGATCAGAATTTTCTAAAATCCCCTTCACTTGAGGTAGAATGAAATGTTGTTTGACAATAGAAAATATTTCTCATCTTTTTTTTCTAGGATTTGAAACATTTTTTTTTCCTTTTAATATAATTTAACTGCATTCTATAATTTATTTCTAGAACTATTTCTTTTTGTAGCTTTTTCCCCAATAAAAGTAATTTGCTGAAATAGGATTATTTTTCTGCATTGCTATAACTTCGTTATACCAAAAGGTAAGTCACTTTCATCAAATACTTCTTTTTTATGCCAAACAAGGGTCATATTCTACAGCTGAAGAATACAATGAGCCTTAATTCACTGATGGCTGTAGTATGTTTAATGTGTGGTATTCCCAACAATGTTCTCAATTTCATGGATCGGCAGGGGAATATTCAGAGTTAACTCAGGACACTAAAGAGCATAATTTTGTGTTGACAACAAAGGCTAAGTGCGTGGCACTCTCTGCAGATGCATTAATTTTACAGATTCTTCTTTGGAGACCCTTCTAGTTCCACATTTCTGAAGAATGACTAGGATTTTAGCTGGCTGACTTCTATTTGACTTTAATGGGAGATCTGCATTTTAAAACGCTGCACAATATTTTGAGAAGTTCCTCATAATGTCCAGCCTAGCATTATTTTGTATCTGTCCTTGGCAATGGCAAATGATGTTATTAATATTCTGTTGTTGCAAGATGGATTTAAACATGGTGGAATGTTCCTTGGCATGGCTCTTTGTTGTTAAGAAAGTAATAAACCTTCCTTGTCTGATTTTATAACGGACAATAACCAATAGCTGATCAACAGAAATGTCAGGTGTGGAATCGATGCTGATAGAAAAATATTTCACCTGTTTACATTTACGAAGGATCACTGATAAAACCTTTGATCCCATTAAGGATATAAACTCTTCACATATAGTCGATGACAAGTCTGATGAGCTAGCTGAGTTCCACCAGTCTCACTGTGCTTAGTGAATGTTCAGCTAAAAAGGGATCAAATTGACTCATGAATTTCAAGATTCCTAGGAAATTACCATTGTGAGGTGACCCAGTTTTTTGATTAGTGTCATGAAAAGACAGGTCTCACTGAGAAATAAACGTAATAATGTCAACCATGTGCTTAAGTTCTTCTCTCCATTATACACATTCGCTTTCAAATTGTTTTGTCATTTTAGCATAAACTGTATCACTTGCTTTCATCTGAGAAACACAAGCTTAGCATAGTTCTGTGCAGAAATCAAAGATGAGCATGGAAAAAAAGACCCCTCTTTGCCTATTGAATCATTGATCAGACAAGCACAGCAGATATTTGCATGGATCCTTAGTAGTTAGGTCTCAGTAGCTGCCTTAGATAACTGTTGGAAGGGAAAGAAGAAAAGAGCCGCAAACAGGTATTTCATCCATTCATTTTGCTAGTAATTGCAGGCCTTCTTATAGGTTGCCCTCTCTAGTTTAAACCAGGAACAAGACATCATGAAATGAACTGCCTTCCCGTGGTAACAAATGATCATGTTGAGGGGGAATTGGCTGGCTGGGCCAGGAAGAGGTTGAGAAAGAGAGTGAGAAGCAAAGAAAAGTTTCAGATGTGATGGCAAAGTTGGATTGCAGAGACTGATTTCACACTATCATTAGAAAGTCATTTGACTGAGTCAGAAAATACATGTGCAAATACTATGAAGTGTGAAAGCTTTATTAAATCTTCACAATGACCAGCCTATGGTCTGTCATCAGCTATGAGTTGGTGCCATGGTGTTCCCTCCCTCCCTCCCTTCTGTGGCACAGAAGCTCATCAGATCCATTAGATTCTTGGGATGCAACAATCCCTACCTCAATTTCTTACCATGTGTCTATTGAATTTCTTTTTCTTTAATCCTTTCTTCCAATATTTACATCCTGAGTCCCCTCAGGACTCATGACAGCTCAGTGGGGAAGAGTAGGTGAATGTAGCCAGATAAAGCAGAACAAGTTTGCTTTAGTAAGATCTGGGTGGGAGAGTTGTCCTTGGCTCATGGGCTTATGATAATCACAAGTAGTTGTACCATAAAAATGGAAGCAATATAACTTTGTATTTTTCTCTTAACAAGACTGAAAAAGATCAGTGGAAAAAAAGGGAAAAAAGTCTCTCTAGGTTCAGTAAATGAAAACAGAAAGAGGGAATATAATAATGTACAACCACAGCTCTTCCTCAATGTAGCAGCAGCATCTGTTAAAATGCAGGACTCTTAAAACTGGCAAAGAGCTTTGAAAGCCTGGGTGAGCCACAAAACAGGTACATATCAGAGAGATGATGGCTTCAGTTTGTTGGAATAAGGTTTCCCATTAACTGCTGAAGTACCACAGTATGTGGATTCTTTTTTTTTTTTCCTCTTCTCCTTTTCCTCTGCTTTTTCTCCAGTGACTTCCAGTAGTGTTAAAAACTAGTGTTCAGTCCTCTGAAGTATCCACTGGCTTTGACTGGTGTTATAAGCCACCTTGTGATGGGCTGTAGTAGAAATAGTTGACACAGGAGGTGAACGCAAGGTGAGATAAAAACTGAACAAAAATATGGCGTTGTTCTTTTTAAACTGCAAATTCAAGTCCAAGGTGTGAACAGCAAAACCTTCAAATAATAAATGTGCAGACAAATCTTTCGGATGCACTGTAAGAGCTATTTTGGAAGACATAATTGCAACCCATGTGAGTTAGATGTAGCAATTGCATAGGGGTAGGCCACCACAGCTACAAGTCTTTTCAAAGCCAAAGCAGAATATTTCATGAAGAGCACTTTTCACTGCCTAAGTTAATTTTGCTTTCTGAGGCTCTCCCAGTGTCCTGATTCCCAGGAGAATATGTTGGGAAGAATTCTCAGTTTTTCCCATGGCACTTGCTTTTAGTGGGGATTCACTTTAGTGGGGATTCACTTCACTCTTTTTCACTCACAGACGTTAAGAAGCTAATTTCTGTATGCTGTAATTTGAGTGGCAGAGGTTGAGGTGGGAGGAAAGGAACTCCAAAGGAAATAACACCCTCATTGTAATAACCATAAGCCAAACAGGTTCAACTACTACAGGTACAAGGAATCTCAGCTGGTTAAACTGCCTGCATTTCTCTCTTAAGTAAACAGTAGAATAGCCAAGTAGAAATCATTCCCCAGATGTTGCAAGTGCTCTGAAATGTGTTTGAAACTATCTAAATACTTTACGCTTCTCATAAATTCATATCTTGATCCCAGAAGAGGATCCAGTGTGCTCACCACGGACTAATAAACATTTAGAAAAGTTAAATCACTTAGAGATATTTAAGTAACATACAGTTATGCGTAAAGTGTAGAAACACTCCCCATCAGAAAGCCCAACCTGCAAAGGCCTTTTTCTATTTAATTGCTTTTTGCTTCTCCCATTTAATAAGGAGGATTATTTTTTAACCTTTCCAGTTCCAGATAGAACTTCAGATTCTATGATAGCAGAGTGGAGGAAGAGATTGGGGCATTTAATCACCTTTAGAGTGAAAGTGATGGAAAAAGAAAATGGGTTTACTGCCTTCTAGATTAGTTTGTAGGCAATTTGTGTTTGAGTTCCTCTTAAATCATTTTCTGCATAATATTAGTGGTCTGAAATTATATGAAATGACATCAGAAACTATCCTTCTTTTGCAGCACTGAGAAGTCCTCTCCCAGAGTCCTTGTTATTCTTTAAGTCATCTATTTTCCCTTCATTTATTCTTTCATGTTGTGCTCTGCCTTCTGATGGGCAATACAGGAACAGGAAGTGGGAAGCAGCAGGCTTTGTTTCTCTGCTGCCAGTGTGCTTCATACATTTGTGAAGAAGCAGACCCACATCATAAAACCAACTGAAAGCCACGGAGGTACCTCTCTAAAAAATGTAATGGACTGTACTGAAAGCCTAACTTTGACTGATGTGAGGTTTGGGACTTTATCCAGGTAAGAATTCATGCAGCAATGAGCACAGATAAGGCAGATGACCCAGAGTAGGGCCAAACTGTTTACCAGCAGATGTGTTTTTGAAAATCTTCCTTAACTGGTCATGGCAGCGGAAAATACCCTGCTGTTAAACGCATCTGCAATCCACTGTGCTCCCAATCCACCTACAAAAATTCTGACCTTTAAAGAAATGATGGAGAAGCTGGTGATTTTTTCCATGGCATTGAAGCTCAGTCTATTTTAGGCTCCAAGGCAATTGCAGCCCTTTTTGCTCCCTATTTCGCATCACTTTTAAGTCTTGTTCTGGCCACTATGAACCCTTCAGCACTTATCCCTGAGCAATCACTCAAGTCAAAATCTGTGATCTGTGATTTGCAGATGACATGTACATTTCTTGGCTGATGGCTGTTAAAGCAGTTTGCAAACCTAAGGCAATAAACTGCAGGGATGCAGTTGGAGCTCTCTCTTGCCACACTAAATTGCCATTCTCATGCAAATGAAAAACAAGTTTCTCATTATTATAATCAAAAAGAAATTGTTGTACATTTCCAATGTTGTGAATTTCTGCATTAATATTTTAATGAAATCATTTTGTCAATTTCCATTACATACCATCTCCAGATGTGAATATCATAATTAATTAGTATGTATCAAAAATGATGATGCAACTTGCTGTATAAGAAAAAGGAAAAAAACAGTTCATGTATTTGCCAATTGTAAGTCCTTTAATCCTTTCAGTATGGAAATCTACTACTGAGCTGTAGAACACAGATACACTTCCTAAAGCATTACCACAATTGTTTATACATTTCTGATCATCTTTCATTTAAATATTTATAAAATACATACTGGGAAGTATGTACCTTTTAGAAAACTCAGTTTGTGTCATTTTCTTAAAATATTCACTTCTGTTCTTCTTAAAAGATACCTAAAAGAAAACCTGCTGGATTTTGTTTTAAGTGACACCATAAATGTACAAACACAATATAATTTAAACAGAAAATAATGTGATTACCATCAGAAGGATTACTGCAGTTCATTGTTCAGAGAGCAGGAAACAAAATGATTGTTTCAAATACTAAGTCTTAGCTTGCAAAAAAAAACAAATGTATTGAAGTGCTTCAGTCTTAATGTGCAGCCTAAAGTCTACGTATTCCTAATCCTGCCAAAATGTAGGTCTGAAGATTAACAGAATGTATAATAAATGTGTCTATGTCATTACAAATAAAAATAGTATTGCTAAATCAAGTGTAGCCCTTTGTAAATGTAAAAAAGCCCAACTTAAGCAGATTTGCACTTTATAATTCTACAGCTCTGAGGAGAAAAAAAGCAAGATTGACTAAAACAGATTCTCTGTTTCTGTGATATAAATCAGTTCATCTGCACACACACAAAAAGCCATTTGGCATAAACGTCTCTAGCAAATAACTTAATATTTATTGAGATTTCTTGTACATTTAATTATTAATACCAGCAGTGTTACAGTATTGCTATGAGGTTGCTATTACTGACCCTGTACCTGTTGTGGTTTTTTTTCCCCTCATATTATTTCCTCTACAACCATGAAAGCATAGCACTTACCAATTATCTTGTGTGACAGAGTCAAAAAGACTTTTGGTTTTGTTATCTGTCACTAATTCTCTTATTGTCAGCATTTCAGGGCTTGACTGACTACAATCCTACAAAATATTCTGTAGTTTAATCATTTTATAATTAGTGCATTTGGTGCATTAACAATATATTTATACAGAACTACAATTTTTTGATGTATTAAAATGAGTCTTTCAGAAATGTTCAATGAAGCTAAAAGAAAATATAAAGAATGTATACAGTTCTTTGTTTAGTAGTAATCTTAACCTAGACACAGTGGTGCTACCTTTATAAGGTGTAGTGAATTGCACTGTTAAGGTAGAATATTACAAGTACCTTCCAATACAGAGACTTTTTTATCGTGTTAATCCTTTTCCTTCAATGACATAGAATACTTAGAGTAATAGAGAAAGGTTGAATTAGAAATGTGCTCTGTTGTGTTGTGTGTATATAAATATGAAGAATGATATATGAACTCATACCTTTTACTGAGTCGTGACACTTTTGCACACTCTAGAATAGAAGATAAGTCAATAATCATCTTTTTGGTGGAAAAATTATTTTCAGGCAGCCTTTTTCCTTCCACACTTTTTAAATAAGCCAGCCAACCAGTGAACTCAGAATGAGTGAATTCAGTAGAATGCTGCAAGACACAGCACTATTGAACTCAGTAGTAAGACTCTCACTGACTTCAATTGAGGCAAATTTCTCCCAAACATTTTCAAAGGTGCCTGGAGGGTGTGCGTCACCAACTTAAGGAATTTTAAGGAGGTATTTCACACTGCTTGAAAATCATATATTTCAGACACATCCAGAAACTGGCATGTAAAAATAGCAGGTATAACAAGCACTAAAATAGGGCAGCTCCTATTCCTTAGTGATGAAAACAGAACTGGTCTGGCTTTTGTGATCAGCTGGCATGTTGTACCAGATTTGCATGTTCTTAAGTGTACTGATCCTGATCCCAAAGGTCTTGCATGCACAGCAACCCTCTAGTCATTGAGGACAGTGGGAGCTCTGCTGGAGTCAAGCCCTCAGGACTAGGCATAGAATTTCCTCGTAAGCTCATTATTTCTTTCACTTGAAGATCTAAAAATGACCAAAAGAACTAACTATATCATTTATAGCAGGAAATATGATGTCTTGATTATCTAAATCTACAAATAAATCAGAAGCATCTCTGGCATTGAGTTTCTTGGGCAGGGACTATTAACATTTATTGGACAGGAGCGTGGCTGGCTCTGAAACATACAGGCACTGGGAGAGGAAGTACTGGAGACTGAGTTTAAAAGCACAGCACTGTAATCTCTGACATTATTTTCTCACTACAAATTCACTAGGAGTCTCTCAAGAGTCAGGTCCCTCCCTTTGTGCATGCCAAGGAGCTTCTTCCTGATGCTAGTCATTTGGGGAAAGAACACATCTGCCTCTCATCTGCTGTCTGGGAACAGAGGCACTACCGAACTCAACGTTCTCCCTCATATACACCTCTGCAAAGGTCCACAGACCCTCCCTGCGCAGAGAGTGCTGCTCCAACAATTCAGTGAAAGGAAGGAGGGGGATCCCTAACTTGGAGATGTGCCATCCATTTTCAGTCCTTCTTCCACCCTGCTGCTAGAGCAGAAAGACAGTCGGTTTTGTACCACTCTGGTTACTGGAGGGGGTGTAGATTGTCTCCTACAGTGGAGACTGTAGGAAGCAAAGACTAGATTGTAGAACATGTGTGGCAGGTAGCAAAATAATGCTCCATAATTTACTCTCCCAGATATTACTTGTATTCCAAGTTGCAATATGGCCAAGAGAACTGCATGTTGTTCAGGAACAGGTGTTCAGCAGTAAAGGAAAGCCACAGGCTTATCGGGCCTATACTCCAGGTCAGCTTCAGGCAGTTCTTTCCTTCTGTGCCTCCAGTGAACGAGCAATCAAAGCGCTTAAGTGACCTTATGAAACAGATCCAGATTTTAAGGCAAATATACCACCCATGCTATTAGGGGAACAGGTAGGAGAATCAATTTCCGTTCCTTTAAGGAACCCAGCCTCTTTGGAAAAGTGTTTGATGGTATGCTGAGATTTGTGCTGAATCACAGAAGACAGTTTTTTGTCCATACGTTTTCTTTGGGAAATGGCAGAAAAATTAAAATCTTCTGCAGAAAAGGAAGAATGTGGGTGAGTTTTCAACTTGGGTAAAGGAAATAATTTTTAAATAGTATTCTGATATCCTCAAAACTAGGAATTCCAGTGTTC
Source organism: Cygnus atratus (assembly GCF_013377495.2). NCBI lineage: Eukaryota > Metazoa > Chordata > Aves > Anseriformes > Anatidae > Cygnus > Cygnus atratus. The sequence goes on from NC_066369.1 coordinate 146,638, forward strand.
AAGAGCTATTTTTTCTTTTTTTCTTTCTTTTTTTCTTTTTTTTTTTTTTTTAAATGCAGGATTTTTAATATGAAATTAAAAGAAATGAAAACAAAAGAAAGTGCTAGAACCATCTCCAGAAGAACTGTTCTGGTTAATCGCAACAGAAATTTTGTTGTTCTGGATTAATCTTCCTGTCCATCACTTCAGTATTTTGAGTTTTTCCAAGACTGGAACTAAATAATCTCTAACTAGCTCTGTCTGTTCAAAACAAGTCCTCAGATGCCACGACAGGTAGGGCTAATGCCAGTGAACCAATACCAGCAAAGGATTCTGGGCTAAAGAAACATACAAATACAAATTCATTAGAACATAAGAATCCATGTATACAGTAAGAAAACAGTTAAGTCATTAAAAGGTGTCTAACATTGTGGACTTTCTGCAGTTTAAATGTATTCATTAATGACGACTGAAGCCAACAAAAATCCTCCCTCCTTATGTAAGTTTTGGTTATAACTCTGAAATTTTTTCTTATGTTATAGGAAATGCTGCCATGTCACTAGTACCTCTGATGAGCAGAGTATAATAAGCAACAGATTCACTGAGAAAATGCTTCCTATCTGTTAGAAGAATTTGACAGTTTTCAAATGGATGATGCATGATTTAGGTTTGTTGGTGAGTAATATACAGTAGGTTTCACACTGAATCTGTCACAGAATACATATTTATCATGGTAACAAGAGAACTTATTTAATAGAGCTGCTAATATTCTCTCTCAGGGTATATAGTGGTAAACACACTTTTTTATGATCTAGAGTGCATCTCTTAAGTGTTGTTGTATTACTTTCCTTATTTGGTGAATACTGTAATGAATAGCAATTGGAGAAAGCATGATGGATGAAGAAGAAAACTGTAGCACTGAAAACTGATCTGGGGAATAGCTCTGATACAGTGATTGTTTTCTTCCAGCCTGCTTTTTAGTGTTGTCTTTTACCCTAGAAAAGCTTTTAGATCACAGCTGCTTCTATATTGATGAGTATGAGGTACACAAAAAAATCTAGCTGTGAATGTCTGATCAATCTCATATAGGCAAAATTGCCACTCTCCAGCTGATTTATGTAATGATTTTAGTTTGTATCAGAAAAGCCACGACAGAAATCCACTCCTATGTTTGTGTAATTAATTGTTTAAATCAAACGTATCTTTTCTACACAGGACACTTATACCTAAATTTTGTAGCAGACAAAACTATACTTCTTGAATAGGTGATACAGAAATTGGTTGAAGTTTACTTTCTGTTAGCCAAGGGCTGCTTCTTACCTTCTTCAAATGTAGTCTACTTAATCTCCTGTAGCGTGGGAAATTATGTTCAAAATCTCTGTGATCCTCTGTCTCTAGTAAGTTATGCAAGTAGTGACAAATATACACCATAAGGTCTTGAGATTACATCTTTAATGTGTGGCTACAGACTGTTGATCAAGAGAGCCTGGAAGAAAAACATTATTTTCAGGTGTGAAAAACTGTCACCTTTATCAAATAATTTCTCTTACATCTCTCCCAAGGCATTGTAGCCTATTTAAACTTGGGAGGTTAAGTTTGTAGCATTCATTATGACTGAAAATTTAGTTCACACAATCATGATGTTCTCTTTATTAAGTGTTACTGTTAAGCAATATTAGAATAAACACAATATAGTTGGCCTTTTGAAAGGTTCATGGGATATTTATTTCTTTGCCTGGTCTCTTAATTGTATCTGCTTTTTTAAGATTCTGATATGCAAGCTAACGCTGCTATATGCATTATTTGCCACATATTATCTGATTTACCTATGTATATCTTACAATTTACAGTTCTGTCTGAAGCATATAATTGAAATGCTTAAGGGTAACATAAATGTCTTTTGACAGAACTGAGGCTTGAATCTTTGGTTGGTAGCTCTTTTCTTGAACCTCAAAACAAATGAAAAATACATTCTGGCAGGTAGCCTGTCAGTTTTACTGTACCTAGCAAGAACATGTTTTGTAAGACTCTTCATCCATGTCATTATATGAATTATTAGAATAACAAGTTTCAGAAGCTCTACCAAGAAATATTCTTATATAAATATACCTGTACTAAAAATGGCCTCCTCAGCCCTCCTTTCCCAATCTAATCCCATTTAGTACTTTCAGCCCCACTTCATCTGTACCCCTTGACAAATACTTAGTCTCCAACCTTTAGGATAACTGTTCTTTTGTTAATCTTTTGCCATATCTACTGTCATGACGTGTAAGATGTTGGGCAGGACTTTAACCCAGTCATGCTGGTTGCTAGCAGTGGGTTAGGAGTTCTAAAGAGAATCTTCAGTTAAACTTAAGACTCCTCAGGTAACCCCAAGTGCAGGACTTCCCATGAACATGGTATGTGTGTGCAAAACGGAAAGGATTTCTTTCTATCCGTAGACACTGAGTGAGCAGCACCTGAGGAACTTCAGAAAGTGCCAGGATTTTCAGTGGAGGAAGGCAGGTTCCTGCTGCGTCCATACAATGTTGCTGACCAGCAGACTGGTGGATACATGAAGAAAACTCCTGCATCCCTTCAAAATGGGTAATGCTGAACGTGTGTTCAGAAATGTTTCCTCGTTGTCTTGCTAGGGGGATGAATTGGCTCCATATTGCCTTCAGTGTGGGCTGCACCTACTGGCCCAGTGCAGTCCTGAATTACCATCAAACAATCATTAATGGGGCAAGATCATTTACTTGGACTGAAAAGTCTTCAGAAAGGACCATGTTCGCTCACTGTGCAAATTGCACTCTTCTCTCCAACCAGCCAAGAAATAAGCTGGCCAGAAGCTGTGCAGCAGTTCACATAGGTGCTGTGACTCCACTTTTGGGTGATAGTTCCTATGTTTAGAAAGTAGTTTGTTAATCATTATTCCCTACATGTCTGGATGCAGGTCCTTTTCAAAGCACTGAGGTATCGGGGCTTGGATTTTCAGAGGTCCTGATTTCAGCAAGAGCTGCACTTCTGAAGATCAAGCCACAAACTCTCTACAACAGACTAGTCTGAGGGGAGGAAAAACCCACTAGATGTGGAAGACAGATCTTTCTAAAGAAAAATGAAGAGGACTGTGTCACCTGCTCCTCCATTCCATTGATCACAAATCCAATTCTTGATAGGGAGATGGAGATATTACTAACTTTTCTCTTTAATAGAAGTGGGAGATGGATTCGAAACATAAGCATTTAAAGGCTTTTTTTGAAGAATGTCAAGTGCTTGCAGGAGAAGCAAACAGTCAGCAACATCAAACTTGATGTGATTCTCCTGAAAGGCAGTCTGATGCATTGGAAATGCCACATTTCCACTCCTGGGACCCAGTGCAATTATCTGGGGAAAAGAAAATAATTTCTAAACTATTGACTTGCCCCAGTTGTAGAGCTAGCTCAATGTGGCCTAATGTTTTTCAGTAAAAGGCTCCTAATCTTTTTTTAAAAAAATGGTAGGTTGTAGATTTTTTTGTTGCTGCTTCCAAGCCAGAAGGGCATGGGACATCTGCCACCATGGAAGAAAAGGTGGTGGGTGACATGAGAGTGAGTGGGAATAGACTCTGCTTTACTTGCAGGACTTCTCTGATGAGGTGTGACAGCTGTGGTAAACCATTTACTGCCATCAAGAGGCAGCTATGAGAAAAGAATATGAAATATACTATTCCTTATCTGGGAAACATACAGTGTTTCCCAACGACCAATTTATTATTTTCACCCTGTCCAGCAATACGAAAGGATACATCAGGGATCTGCCTTTCTCTGCTCTGAATAACTCAAATTGGGCTGCAACATGTGAAATAATTGAGCTGACCAGAATTTACAGCTCTAGGTGGAGTTTCTTCTTTCTGTTGAGTTTGTGAGTCATGACAATAAGAGTTACCACATGAGCACGATGCAAAACTTACATGCTCATTTCTCATTTTTCATTTTCATATTGTTTTATGACTCTGTTCAGCACCAACATGGTCCAGCTCTCTTAGGAAATAGTCTCTACAATGATGACGTGTTTTTAAAAGTCAGAGCAACAGACCGATCATGCTAGCCATACTCTTTCATTTTTTACTCAGATCTTCATGTAGTAAGTCCCACATGGCTTTCAGAGAGGCCTGTCTTGTTTAATGTGGACTTTGTTGGTCTGTAATTTATTTTACTTAATTATTTATGACTACGTTATGTATATTAGCTGCGCTTGTCTAAATAACAAGGGTTGCAATGGAAGACTGTCTGTTCAGTTGATGAATTCCCGTTACTTTCTGCATTTCTTAAGGTGATTTTGTGATGAGATTAGTTTGCTGTTTATTGTTCCTGTGTTTGTGTCTATCAGCAACACTAAGACAACAATAAGATGAGGCACTGGCAGAACTTAAACAGATGAACACATAACATTGGTTCCATTTTGCACTTGGGAATGCTTTGGGATAGGGAAATTTTCTAGAACTGAATGAATGAAAGAATACTCCAAGCTAATTTTTTATTAAAAAGCACATTTAAATCAAGAGCTCTTTTTATTCCTTACCGTGACAAATTTGAGACCATTGCCATATTTTTATTTTATTTTTCATTCATTAAAATGAGACAATTTATAACATAGTAAGTGGAAACGTACCTGGAAAAAAGAAATAGACTGGAGGATTTTGCCTGTTTTTTACTGCTTGCTAACAGCTCTCAACCATTACAGGCAGCTAGCAGACCAAGTACAGGTTAACCATTTTAATATTTATTGATAGGGAAAATACCCTGAGCACAATTTTAATATGGTTTCCTTGGACATAAGGGCATCAATGGCTCTATAAAATGTAAATACATTCTTAATTACCTCAAGTGCCCCTTCTGTCCAAGTGGCTCTTTTACATGAAACACGTCTTGCTAGTAATGAGCACAAATATTGCTAATCGACTGTGAAGGGCATATTGTGGTGTTGTTTTTTGTTGTTGTTGTTGTTGTTGTTCTTTTTCTTTTCAGGTACCACATTGGCAATGTGTAGAGTTCACTCCTCCTTCAGGAAAGTTCTCAGGGCCTTTTCCCTGTAAGGGAGCTCGTCCAAAATGAGGATCATCATAATCTTATTCCTGACTGTTCCTGTGTTTCTTGCAGTCTGCCTTGAGTCCCTAACATAAGTAAAAGGAGACAAAGGCACTTCCAAATGTGTTACAGCTTTCATTTTTTCCCAAAGGAAATATTCTTCCAGAAGTTCCTTTCTTTTTTCCACTCCCAATTTTTGTTTCAGGAGCAAGCTCCATTCCTGCTCTTCAGCCTCTCTCAGGAATACCATTTCATGCTTCTCCATGAAGATCTAAGCTTGTCCATTCCGTTCTTATCCTTTAAGGTGGATGTTGCATCTTGCAGTTCTCTAGCAGGAGAAGCCCAAATTCTGAGATGCTAGAGAGGTAATTGCTGGATTTGGAATAGGGACCAAATGAGGACCCTGGTGTAGAGATCACCATGAAATGAGCTGTAAGGTGCAGAAAATGGAGTTTACAATTTTTTTTTCAGCCTTGAGGCTGCAGTGTGAAAGGTGCATAATTTAGTGGGCAGGGAAAAGAAGAGGACCACAGTGCCTATTTTGAGAGTAGTAGTCAGAAAGAAATTGGAAAAAATAAATTCTCTACTCTGCACTGCTACACACTGACTGATCGAGTGTGTGCGGACATTTTAGTGTTGTGCATAGTTTTCTGGGAAATCTGCATGAGGGCAAATGTTAAAAAGGTCTGAAACCTGCTGCTTCTTGGGAGGCTGAGATTTAGGCCTCTGGCTCTGCTGCATTGCTGTCTGCAAAAATGGGGCATGTCACATTAAGCCTTGTTGCCTTAGACAAACCATGAATAAATGCAGGCTTGGAATGAGAAGAGTGTGTCTAATTATCTGAGCAGTAATGCTCTGGAACAGCCTCTAGTTGGGGTAGTGAGGGCAAAAAGCATTAACACATTTAAGGTGCCACTTCATTTCTTTGAGAGGGATCATATGATGACAGTAATGGACAGCCATTCGCTCATCCAGGAAGGTCTTTCTAGCCTACTCTTTATTTGTAAATGTGAATACTACAACTAGTAGTAGTAGTAATAGTGGGAAGATGAACTCAGTAGCTGTAAAACACTCAAATGGTGCAGCCTCAAGTAGTGTAGAGATGTGTTTATGTAAGAGCAAATTATGCATGCTGCTACCAAGAGTTTGAGGGAAGGTGGAGATGTAGAATTATCTGAGCCTTGTTCATTGCTGATAATATACCTTAATGTCTTCTAGACACTAAACGTGGCATCCCTGATGCTTTTTCATAAGGATGCGGCTCCAGATAAAATGGTGCCCCTTTATCCACTTTCATTCCTTGCTCAAAAATTAATGATCTGTCTGCAAAGTGGGCAGAGTAGAGGAAGAGAAGAATGAATCTCAGAGTGAGTCGATGAAGACTTCATAAGCAGCTTCTGATACTGTCTTTCAACTTCAAGAAAAGGAATATTATAGGAGAAATTACTTCACTTTCTCATAGTCCTACAGTGACCTCCTTAATAGAGAGGATTATGGTACCCTATAGATTATGTCACCTTAGGCAGTGACCTTGTCTCCCCTGTTATGGTCTCTCTTGCCTGTGGCACTGATGCTGTGGTTTGAAGTTCTGTGGAGCTTCTCTTGGAGTGTCTTGGGTGTGACTAGTCACTAGGTGTGACTAGGTCACAGCACTGAATGCGGATTGATGACTGTGACAGTAGAGAAGGGTCCAGGAAAAGAGAAAAGGGACCTGGGGAGGGAAAAACAGATCCAGATCTGGGACAGAAGGGCAACTGGTCTTAGAGAACTTGCCAAGTCCTTTGCTGCAGACTGCATATCCTACGTAGTGGATATCCAGTGCTGGAGAATATAAAGTGTTTCAGAGGAAGTGGATTTGCTCTTTCTGCTCCTGTGCTATAATCAGATATGTATCTCATTTACTCTTTCCTCTTCTTCCCCTCTGTGCATATATGTAAACTTGGTAGCAGGAAGTTCATCATGCTCGATAAAATTAGTACATCTGTAATGTATATGCCTTTTAACTTCCAGTTACATTTCAATAACGGAAGAGCTAAGGGTCCTAGCAAATCATTTATGGTACCAGAAAGCTGTGGGAGAAGATTGCTTTCTTTCTAATTTGGTATGACCCAAAGAAGTGAGAGAAATAACTCAGGGCTAAGTTGTTTCCTCTGGAGTGTTCCATACTGGAGTGGCCCACAGCAATAAGTGCTTAAGTGGCAAAAGGGAATAGAGGAAGAGTATATAACCAGAGATGGTATCTTTTCTAATAGCATTTTTAAGAATTAAAGAATATGATTTAGAAAATAGGATAACTGAAGCACAATGAGCTAGAAAAGGAGCTTTCTCATTAGGGGACAGACTAATGAAAGGCAAAAATTATCAGCCACGAGTTTTACTTAGGAGTGATTTTTTTTCTCAAACTTTCTTTTTTGGGGAGACTGAACAGTCTCCTCAATGTTTCCCATAAGCTCAGAAACAGCCACCTTGTCACATTTGCCATAGATATATACTACCCTGAGTTAAACATATATATACACACCATGTAATGCACAGCCAGCAAAAACATATGGGGCAATTATCTCCCCTTGGATTATGAATCTTGAGAAAGCAGAAAACAGTTCTTCAGCGCTCTCTGTAAGTGTAGATTTTATGCAAAATCCCTGGAGGAACATTTGTGTCATTACATTAATTCATTTTTCTAAACACAGTGAAATTTCTATAACTATTTTGGAAACGTGCACTAGCACATAGAATCATTGTAGCAGGAAAATTTGATCTGTTGATTTTACTTCCATGGTGGACTCTTTACACTCTATATGATTTCCACTCCACTTCACTGATGGTGGAAAAGCTTTTTTCATGGTTAATTTAGCAGACAGTCATTTTGATTAGCAAGATGAGTAATACTTTACAACTGTTTCCAATTACTGCATCTGTTCTATCAGTGGATTCAAATATTGGAGGCTATATTGACAGAAATGTGAAATGCAATAGAAATGGGTACAAGAAGGGACACACAGACACACATGCACACTTCAAGGATCTAGTCATGTTAAGAGAAATCAAACACTGTATTAGTCTTAAATCTGTGCCACCAACTCAGGGCACAGATTTAATAAACTTGAAAAGCAGAATCCTGTTCGCAAGGGGTGAGGTTTAGCAGAAGTTTTGTCTCAGACAGGTTGGTGTGAAACCTATGTACTAATTCTGCTCCACTAAAATATAGTAAAAGTTTTGCCATTGACTCTAAAGGAGATCAAAACTGGACCCCACACAGATGGGGGGGCGGGGGGGTGGAGTTTTGATTCCCCACTAAAATTGGTTTGGGATGACTCTTCTATGTTATTAAGTACACATACTGTCTCCATCTTTGGATATAGTAATAATATTTTTGCCTCAGGTTTGGCTTTAGAAAGATTTAGGTTGTTCACATTGCTTTCTGTGGGTTTGTATTGTGTCAGAGTCCTGACATTCATCAGTGAAATTTATGTGATGCATTAGCTTGTCCATTTCTTCAGGTTAGACAGAAATGAATTGGGCAGATTTTGATGTCTATACATGAGACATCTTAATACTGTGTTTATTACACCCATCACAGAGTACAGAAAGTAAGTTCATTCTTACAGCAACTATCAACAGCAATCACTTTAAGGGATGTTATTGAAGTTTGGTCTTTTTTTTTTATAGGCAAAATGATCTTTTTCTAGAATACTCTTCCAATATCTGAAGCAATATCTACAAGTTATACAGGCATGAGTCTTCATTGTTTACAATGCATAAAACTGTAGAAAAGCAGTCATTGTAGTTCTCCTGAATACTTTGTGAAATTATTAGTGTATCAGGACATTGTGTCACTGTCTCTCTGCATATTTACAAATGATGGAGGAAACTCCGTTCTCATCATAGAATGAGGCTCAAAGTCATCTGAAGAGTGACTAATACACTAATCCTTCCTACTTCCCCCAGATAGGATGAACTCTACTTGTGCATTCATGCCTTTATTATATATTTGTAGTAGCTTGAGTATTTTGGAAGCCACATAAATAAGAACAGACAGAAAAAAATGTGGTGATTCATGATTATAAAATTAAAAATAGAATTACTCTCTGGGAGATTCAGACTTCCTGATTAAAAGAATTGAGAAGACAGGACTAAATTATGAGATTTTATTTAGGGTAGATTGCAATGTGACAAACTGCTCTAAAAATATGGCTGAAAATAAAAACTTTTTGCAGATATATATAGAAATCACTATAGCTGCAAAATTTAGATTCAGGTACATTCACAATCACAAACAGCAGCACCTACACTGTACTGTTAAAAGAGTCTTTTCCAGCCCAGCTTGATGGGCATGTTGATGCAAGTTTGACAAAGAAAATATAATTCATCTTTGCCAGTGATGGAAATTTTAACACTTGCTGGAAATAACTGATAACCTGGCACAGGAGAGTTAAGGGATCACTGTACAGAATTTCATTTGGCTAATAACAAAAGCTTTTTAAAAATGCTATGAGCACTGTTTTTTGGAATATATAAAGAAGCATTATTCTGTTGATTTTTGCAGCAATTATAATTTTTTTTCACTTATATTGTACTATTTTCTCAACAAATAAAAACAGGAATGCATTTGCCACCCTTGATTCATTAGGCAAAAAAATAAATGGCTTAAGGGATTAGTCCTTAAGAAGCCACATTCATATTATTGCATCTCAACATGTAGAAACTTACAAATAAAAAATCATCTACACTGTTCCCATACGAGTCCTGTATAACAGCCTGTGTTTGGAAACACTGTCGACTGCTTGAAAGTGAGATATCACAGCGTTTTTACTAAATCATCTTGATTGTTCTACTGAGGGATTGATGTGTGTATACAATACAATCATTCAGGTTGAAAGAGACCCTGAGAGGTCCAACCTCTTCCTCCTCCTCCTTCTTCTCCTCAACACTGAATTAAGACCAGCTTGCTCTGGACTTTGTCCAGTTGGGTCTTGAAAACCTCCAAGGTTGGAGATTCCACAACCTCATGGGCAACTTGCTTCAATGCTATTTGTATAATGAAAAAATCTGCCTTTACATGAAGCCACCACTTGTACTACCTTCACTACCTTCTGTTTTTAGATATATGAATTAGAATGAAAACCATTAAAGGAAATTTAAATGTCTATAGAATGTTACTAACTTTCTTCTGTCCCATTCCAACCAATGAGTCTTGCCTTCAAGTAACAAGAAAGGATAAAATACGTATTGTGACTCTGAGCCTGAGGCTAGTGCAACTAAAAGGTTGCCTCGCTGCTTTTACGAAAGAAGTTATTACTTTCAATTAAAACAACAAACAGACAAACAAATATAAAACTAAAAAAAAAAAAAAACACAAATGCTTCAGCAAAAATGACCAGATAATTCATTTATCCTTCAGTTATCCTAATTCATTATCCTTATTATGTTCACTTACAGGTTGGGTACAGGCTGTGAGGAGGATCTGCGTATATCTGAGAAGGCCATAACTGAGATAATCAGAAATCTCCCATGGAAGTAAGTCCAAGGATGTCTAGATACAATCCAGGGTGATACTGTATCTTTCATGGCCCTCAGCACGGTTTTTACCTCTCCTTCTTGCCAATTTGTGATGCTGCAAGGATGTAAACTGCCCTTTACCTGTTATCGCATGTTACATGTTACTCTGCTTAGAAGCAAATCTCATGTAGGAGCACCCTCCAGCACATGTTTTCCTGTGCAGCCTCTAGAATTTTAGTTGCCTTTGCAGTGCCAGGGGCAAACAGAAAGGAAAACTTGGAAGTTCCTAGGATGGCACAATTGCTTCCTGCTGCAGAGATGAAATGGGATGTTCAAGTTCTTTGAACCCAGGCTGGGATCTATAAGGTTCAATAGGAATGCCAGGGATGTCCCACCAGAGCAGTACACAAGCAGCCACATAGAACATGGTAAGGGCTTCTTGCAACATATGTGGCCACCTCAGCTGAGCCAGCGTCCTTGGATGAATTGTACCTTTTGCCTGTCAAGGCTCAAACCGATCATAGGCTGACACCAAGACGTGTCACTAGTCATTTCCACTGGTGGTACATAATTCTGTTGCAAGTGCTCAGTAAACTACCCCTGTGGTTTTGGCTGCCCAAACAATGGACACAGGGCACAACAATGCATTCAGGGTGGGAACAGACTTTGTGCAGGATGAAATTCTCCTGCCCAGGATTAAGAAGCAACATATCTTTTTTCATCTTGATTTTCTCTCTGCTTTCTGCTTTGATTTTTATTTTCTTGCCTGTTGTTCTTGTAGGTTTGGATGTCTGTGAAATAATATTTCAGCCTGTTTGGGGAGCTGTAAATGTTGGCTAATTAGTTTGTAGTCTGTGCTCAGAAAATAAAGTTTTGTCAGTGTCAGGCAGTGAGGCAATACGGGGATTTTTGTTTGTTTGTTTTTTTGTTTTATCGTTTTGGAGTTAGAGAAGTAATAGCTATCTGCTCTGCTAGACAGCTTTTGTGCAGCGTTGTTGAACTACAAAGGCTCACTTTATGGATAGAAGACACTAGATTATGATTGAAACTGAAACACATCAGGAATCATTAGGTTTTGTTATATAAATATTAGATAGGATTTTTATAAAAATAACCAAACCAGTCACATCTTAAATGCTTAAAATGGGACATGAAATTTCAAAGTGCTGGATGTTGATTAAAAAAAGAAAGGGGAAAACATTTTTACACTGAAAAATGGATTGTATACCCTCTCCAACATTAATTATCAATCTTATATGCAAGGCAGATTAATATTTATTTATGAGTGAGGTCTTTCTGTATCGTGCAACTACTTAGTGCCATTTTGAGGTCATTTTTATAGTTCAGTATTTTCCATTCTGTCACATATTCATCCTTTGTTTTTTCTTTCTTTCTTACCAGTACAGAAGTGAACACTTCTGAGCTGCACACCACAGGGGACATACAATTCCAAAAAGGGCAGAGATAGATGGAAAAGTGGAGTTTCAACCTTTACAGATAAGAATGTGTATCCATTTAATAATAATAATAATAATAACAAACTAAAATATTTTCAGAAAATTGAAGTCTCAACAACAGCTCACAGGAGCTATGGAGCAGCAGATAATTATTCTATGACCATCAACAAAAGTGATGGCCCAAGAACCAATGCTGCCACTTGATAGCTACATACACATAAAAGGCCAGTGCAAAGCTTAGGCTTCTTTGACTTGCTTCTTTACAATAAAAGAAATTACTGCTTAAAGGTAAAAAATTGTGAATTTGAATGAAAAAGAGAAAACACTATAAGAGGACAAGAAAGGAAAAAGAAAGGCTGGGGAGATTAGGAAAGATAACAATGCCTCTTCTACCGGTAAGTTGCTTGGACAAATAAAATCGGCATTTCTACTCTCCCACTTGTCTATTTGCATTTCTCCCCTCTCTTCGTACAGTGAATATATACTTGAAGAAAGATGCTCTAATTTTGGTGTTTATTCCCTGCTCATTCTGAGTACAGTCTCTGTGGTGAGGCTATATTGTACTTGTTTGTAACAATTAAAATAATACTGCTTTGAACTGAATTTGCTAAGCTCAGAACCTGGGAAAAAGTGCAAGTGGATTTAAGGAGTCACTTTTCTCTTTCCTGGCCTCTTCACTGTTGCAACCCCTGCTTCTCCATTCTTAGTGGTGTTAAAGATTCACCCAGCCTCAGAGACATCCTCTGACAGGCTGCAGACCATGGTGATTTTCCCACTGCTGTTTTTTTTTGTTGTTTGTTTTGTTTTGTTTTGTTTTCAGACCAGTGGCCCTCCAGACACATTGCCCTGCTTCCAGAAGATGCAAAATGCTTCAATCTGTCAGCCTGCAGAACAAGAGCCAGCCCTGTGTTTGCTGAAGCTTTACTGTGTCATGTGAATTGTCAGAGCAAGCTTGCAGATTGCTGTTGTTTCTAGAAAGAGCTGTGAAGATGCCAGGGCTTGCGGGAGAATCTGCCCTTACCTGGCCTGAACTCTAAGGCTAAATCTTCAGTGAACTGCTACAAATTCACCCACAAAAGATGGAGCACTTCTGGTTTCACATGTGAGCACAGCCTTTGCGTGAGTATTGGTGCACACATGCCAGGGCACTGTGGGCCCAAAAAGTCTTGTGGGAGCAACTGGAGTTTTTTGTAAGTAGAGGCATCTTTATGTGAACTGCTAGAAAGTCTTGTCCTTGAGTCCAGCTCAGCTAAATTGGATTTCCTTGGGAATATATGTCTTAAGAATATGGAGGAAAAGATCTATCCAGAACTGTTTCTTCTCCATCAAACCAAAGGCATGACTGTATTTTTCTCTTAAAGTTTCCTGTCTCTCAGTATGTTGTTCACTTACAGTCTGCTAGTAGGTCTCCATTCTCTCACTCTGGCCTTTCCAGCAGGATCCCTCAAATCTTATCCCCCAGGAAATGCCCTTCCTTCCAGAATTCTCAGCTTGCTCTTTTGTTTTGACACACTTCACCTGAACTCTGCTTATTAATGTAAAATAAAAAAGACATAACTTGCATTATATACTCACAGGAACACCAGCAAATTATATATATATATATATATATATATATATATATATATATAAAAAAAAGACATGGGAAACAAAGAAAAGAATTGAAATGAGGTGCTTGAAAGGTTTGTGAAAGTGTGAAAAGACTTTCTTTGGCTGTCCAATATTTGTCATTCATTTAATCAATTAATTTACTTCTCACAGCCAAAACACTGCCATTAAAAAGGCTTACTCAGATGCTTTACCCTGTTCATATTGACTCATTTTCAGTGAAAATATCAATATCTTTGTATAGATCTGGACCTTAAAGTTACTTAATTATTGATTGTGAAACAGTTGCTCAGACTGAGCAGGCGGATTTCTGCTGTGTTCAACAATAATAAGAAACCAAGCTTTTGCATGGATAGGCATTGTTTAGGACCATTATTATTTAGTGTATTTCTTGTCAGAGGTGAGCAGAAGTGTACCAGAATGACTTTTCTGTGACCTAGTGTGGTCAACACTTCCCATTTCATTCATCAGCTACTGAAAACTAAATTAGAGAACTGTCTACCCTTTTCAGTAATTGTTTCTTACTGTCACTCTGAAGACAGAATGAACTTTCCTGGTGAAAACAGTAATAGTAAATAATACATTCAAATCATGTTGCTTTTCTGGCAACCTCCAAGTATATTTTTGAAAGCCTAAGGACTATTATATGTTGAGACTTAATTGATTTAAATATTTGGTGTTTTTGGTGACCTGTGAGTTCTGCTGAAACTACTGATAGTAAAATTTTTGTAATCAGGAATCTGAGATGAACAAGGTTGAAGTTTTATCTAATTCTGTATCTAATTTATTCCTCCTTTGTAAAGTTTTTGTAAGAAAATTTGGTGCTTTGACATTATCCAGAAAAGAAAAAGAAAAAAAATATCTAATGGCTATGACTGTAAGTAAGTGTGGAGCACAAAGCTGGGCCCCAAGATTTCCTTGGGGAAAGAAAAAAACTTCCTGCTGTGAATATAAATAATGTTCTTCTGTGTAGCTCCTGAACAAAGGTATATCAGAATAACTAGATATAACCTAACTCACCCAATGTCTCTGTAGGGCTTTTTACACCTTAGCCTCTTGCACTCCACAGTCATCAGCTGAATGGCTGGTTGCAGACCCTGTGTGTGACAGCCAGCGCTGACTCAAGGCTCCTCAGCAATGCTGGCAAACCTGAATCTTGTCACCCCAAGAATGAGGGGCTGGGGATGAGGCTGAAGCCCAGCCCTGCATCTTGTTGGAAGGGGAAGAAAGCGAAGAAGGACCAAAGCTGAGTTCTGCCCTAGAGCTGTATCTATCTCCTACACGACTCCGTCAAGTCTTTTCTTTGGTCGCAACACCAGCACAATCCTGTATATCTAAGGGTCTGGTGTAGAGCAGTCAGCTAGTGGCAAGGAGCAGTTTTACTGTGGCACCACAGCTTTGCCAGTGTGGTGCCACAGGTGGCTGCTCTTTCTGTCCATGCCTAGAGGTGAGTGTGTGGCCAAAGCCTTAGAAATATAGAAGCAATCATCCTATATCAGCCATGTCTTGTTTCTGACCTGGGGCAAGAGCAGATGTTTCAAAAGAAGTAAGAAATGATAGCATGAATAATACACAATAGTCTGCTTATCGTGACTAGTGTGGGAAATAGAAATCTGCAATTTGCAGAAAAAATTACTGTTCTGGAATGTTTCCCCCCGCTGAGAAGATTTCAATGTAATTAGTATGAATGACTCTCTGGTTTGTTTTTCTTTTTTTTCCACATAATTTAGGAAAGACAACCATTCATTAATTCAAAATGCACAAATGCAGTTGAGAGTAGTGATACCATGATTACAAAATATTTTTTATTTTACTATTTTTGTCATTAGTCAGACTTTACTATTTGTCTGTCAAGGTTTCATTTTCAGTAGTTCTCTAGGTGGGATGGACCAACTGTTTGAAAAGGCTTAAAGCTCAACAAGACTTCACAGCAGAAGGTGAAGGATATTGCATCCAGGAGAAAGAGCAATGAAAAGTCAGACTGGAAGAATGAACTGGATGACTGGAAGTTTGAACTGGATTTCACTTCCATTGGTAATGACAACGTCAAGGTCAGTGTATCTGTCTGTCAAGATCCTCTGAGTCAGTTGGACAGCCTAGTCACTGGGAAGTTAAAGGCAGTATTGGGCTCATGTGTGCTCGTGTGTTTTAGATCTTTGATGCCGTGAGATTAAACTGGGTGATAAATGGAAGGTCCTTGGTCTCATGTCTAACCAAGAGCTGTCCAGTGTACAATTGTGTCAGATGAAGTCCTGAGCAGATGTTGTTTCCAGAAGGAAAAATCACCAACAACAGTATGACTTTTCCTGGATGTTTTGCAGTTTTAAAGATTTGGTGCTAGCACATCCAGAGACGTGACAATACGAATTCAGCTAAGAAAGATGTAGTCTGTGTAATAATGTTTAAAATAATTTGTTTGCACTGCAGAGAATAATACAGTACTGATGATAATAACGTATCAAAAGGAGAAAAGTATGATGAGAACAGGATATATTTAATCTGATTTTGTATATTCTACATCTTTGTGAAAAACAGAACATCTTAAATGGAAAAGTTGCAGAGTTATGAGGTTTACTGTGTTCACAGGGCCTGATTTTGCATGAAGTTTTGATATTTGCTGGCACTAATCAAGAGTAAATTCAGCTGTGATAAACTAAAGGCATCTATTTAAAACTGGCATGTGAGCAGGCTATGTTGCTCTATACTACTGGTCAGCCAAGAGCATAGTAGATCATCCCCTTTGGTATATAAGGAACGATAATTGGACTACATCAAGAATGACTGCTTAGGACATACCCAGTATATGTGAGCCTATTTGCAGTACAATATCTTCCAGGTAAATCCTCCGTTACAAAGGCCACAATGAGAAACAGAGATTAAATTTGTGCTTTAATATGTTTTGGTTTTGTAATGTCGATTTTCTATTGATTTTAATTATGTGTCATTGAATTCTGGGATGCAAATTGCTGTCTGTTCTATGTGTGTGTGAAGGGCACAAAGCATTCTTTTAGCACAATCATATTCTTTCCTGACACTATTCTCCATATACATTTTTGACTGCACATCTCTTCCCGTGGAGTTTTTATGCAGAATGATGTGTTACTCTGGCTATCCCATGTTCAGCAAAAGCATTACAAATATACGGCCTATACATTGGCAACTTCTTGGGGCTGGGGCAAATAGAAATGTCATTGACAGGACACACACAGGAATTTCTTTTTTGTCATGCCAGGGAGCAACACACGTTTTAATGAAGACCATGCACTTTATTTTACCCTATGCCATGCATCAAAGAGGAAGTCTCCATGAGCATGTAGAGCACAGAAAGTAATTGGTTTTAGAGAGCAGTGTGAGGAAACTGCTTCAGCAAAATCTTGACAGATTTGCATTCCTGGGGCTACCATTCCAGATGTCCTAAAAGCTCTTGACTTCATCTTCTTTCTTTGTCTCTGGAGAGTATATTTTCTATCTTTGCATGTTAAGATGAGAAGAACTGACTGCAGTCTTTAAAAGGAGGAACTAACTGTTAGTACCTGTATTTAATGAACTCTCTCAGTTATTCAGAGGTGGGATTAAGTCTAGAATGCAAAGATAATTTTCCGCACAGACCAAAATTTTCCATAATACTCTATGAGCAGATTTGAGATTAATGGAAGGTTGAAATCAACTTACATTTTCAAGACTGACAAATTTGACAAACTTGGATTCTTTCTGAAAGAAAACTAATTTCTTCATCACGAGCTTAAAACCAGCTCAGAGTTTCCTTCTTGTATAAGATCAATGTACCCTTGTGACTCCCTGGGTTACCTGAAGAACAATTCACCAAGGAAAATCTATCTTGGGAAATCTTAGTTCAATTTACATATTTTTGCATGTTCTTTATTTTGAAAACTCTGAAGTTATTAAATTCCCATGTGCTTCTCTTTCTTTCACTGTCAGTATGTTGATAGCCCTATGTTTCTGTTGGCTCTGCTCAATATATGGAGTAACAATCCATACAGGACATTTTTTCAGCCATGAGAAAGCCTTGAATGAATCACTATATCTTCCTAAAACTCTGCAGCAGGTTGAGTATGTCAAAAATCACAAGTGTCTAATAAAGATTTCACATATAAAGAATGAAGTGGAAGGGCTATCTTCCATATATCTGGAAGGTAGTGTCTGCTTGTCAGCATAATATTCTTAGGGTCTGATTTCCAGATAACCTATGCATGGAAAATGTGAGGCTATTGAGCAGCTAACTTATGTGTAAATTTGCAAATGGACAGTTAAAGCAACTATTTGTGTGTGCAGTACCTTAGTTTGCACCTCATAATATTCTAAGACAATGCATAAATCAGAAAAGAAGTTATGAATCTGTACATAAGCCTTTAACATGGTTACTGTTCATTGCTATGACAAAAATGTTTAAGCTAATGCAATTGTTTTTAATTCTTTTTTGGTCTCAGATGTCCTTGTTATTGTTTTGGTGGTTTTTTAAGATAATTATTAAATCTTTGAAGTCCTATAGCTGGACTGAATTAAATAGCATAACTTTCTGACTTCAGTAGAGAGAGCCTGATTTATACCAGCTGAGGATCTGACTGTCGCTTTTGAGCTATCATAATTGCTTAAGTGAAACAGCCAAAGTAACTGGTGCAAACAAATACAACTGACAGAAAAAGATTCAGTATTTGTCAATACCAACTACACTATGGAGAACCTAATCAATGAATTAGTCTATCAATTAATTAGTCTAGGCAGAAAATGACTCCCTGTACCGTTAGTCCATGAAAAGATCAATAAAGTCAAATGTCTAGTTTAATGTTTCTCACATAATGATTATATTAAGGGAAGAAGAGTAAAAACAATATTTATACAGTTTCAATTGCAAATTTCAAGTGTTTGTTTTACAAAAAGATAAACAGGTAATTGTTATAAAGACAAGAAACACAATTTTCAGGATTCTGATGATGTAAAGTGATTTGTCCCACTGTCTACTTATGCTTCAACTTCGCAAGACTGATATTCCTACAAGGAAATAACAGCACGGTGTAACGATTCATGTATGCTGAGCCACCATTTTGTCAGTTCTTCTACATGGGAAACTTTGGCAAGAACATTTGGCTTTTAGGCCAATTGCTCTTCATTTTGGCAAAAGCTAGACTGAGTCACCTCTCTGTGATGACTTTGGCAGTTCACAGCTGTTGTGTCAACATCAGAAACACACTGGGTGGAAAAATGAGAACTCTTTTTCTGTTTTAATTGGCTGCAGTCTTATTATTTCTGCTAAGTGTGGCCTGGTCACCCACACTTTGAATTTTGCGTATTTATAGTTGACTCTGCAGTAAAAGTAAGCAAATACATCTTCTGTTACAATATGATAAAATCCCTAATTATGAAGCATTTTAAGTCTGTCTGTTTGCCCTATAGCGTGAAAGAGAAGTAGGCATTCTTGCTTTCATGCACACACACTTTCAGTGGTAATGAATTTTAAAATGTGCATTTCACTTCTGGGAAAAAAAAAAAAAAGACTTTTGAGTATCACCTATATAAAATTCAAGAAGTGAAAATAATGTGGAAACTGAAGTGACTGGCAATTAGTCAGGCCTGGAGGCTGATGAAAGCAGATTTTGCAAAGGAAGAGAATAAAAAAAAAAAATCCAGATTACACAAAAATTAGATTTTACTGAATGGTACCTCAAAGAAAAAAATGTTGCAGTAATCCTGCAATAATTTGCTGTAATGAATACTGAACATACAGAAAATATCAAAATAAGGGTATCTTCAGGCAGTGAATTATTACTGCTTTGAGAAGATCTAGGCTTTTGTGAACATGTAGGTTACTTTTAATGTTGGATGTAACCTTTTTACATTTTTCAGTCTGTTTCCAGATTACAATACTACCTTTAAAAGCCTAGCCTTTTGCAGAACAATAATGTGTTACTTCATGTTTCATATTCCAGTATCAATTTTTCTATTAAAAATAGATTAAATTTTAAGTAACTAGTGATGATATGTTCAATAAGAGCTAGCTAGATGAAAAATTAATGTCTGCAGTCCTTCTGTTTTGCAGGGATTAACTGAACTAGCCAAAATAAAATTTAAATGTGCCTGTTCTTCTCAGGTTCAGCATATCCTACCTAAAGCTGTACTATGTACATGCTTTAAGGTATCAAAAATAAAATAATGGCTCACTATGTTGTAGAGAATGGTCACTTCCAAGCCATTCCACAGGGAGACATAGGAGATACATATATGTCCACATCACTTTCTTCTCCTCCAGAATGCCTCATTTTGAAGCAGAGGATCCCATCTGTATTGCCACTGTGCTAACATCATGGTTGTGTTACCTCTTTGCAGGATGTCTGCAGCCTGCAGAACAGCCTCCCAGCAACTGGAAAAATTAGTGATAGAGTGAGTAGATGTTTAACTTATTTTTCATATGTACAAACATTCTGGGACAGAGAAGGTAGAGATGACATGGAAAATCCTTTCTTTCAAATTTCACAATATAATGTTAATGCCATGTTCCTAGAATACAACTTTGTCTCAAGGGTTGACTGATTTAGAATATGGCAATAATCTTCTCCTTCTTACCTGGGCTTCTTCCCAGGATTAGTGTCCGTAAAAGAGCTTTTTTCCGTTCAGACCCAACATACCACAGCATGGGATCCCTGCCAGTGAATATGTGCAGATTAAATAAAAATAAAATAAAAAAAAAAAGCCTTTGGATGGCTTTAGGTAGCCTCAATTTCCCACAACACTTGATATAATAATATCTTAAGGCTGGAACTTTTTGGAGGTATGAAGCTGTTGGCTCTTTCAAGGAAAAATTCACACAACACTGTCAATAGGACATTTTTAAGGCAGACATGGAAGATGTGCAGATCAAGAGATCAATGTCTTACAGTTGTCCTCTATGGGAAGAACCAGCATTTATTGTTGCTGGATCCTTATTTCACAGTGTCACTAATCCTGATGAGAATTATCTTTTATTAAGCTTTTAACTGGGTGCTAAACACCCTGATGAAGGCACTACATTTTCTTAATAACCAGTATGTTCTAATGCAGCTAAAGATAAGATAAAGTAAAAGTACAACTTCATTTGTCCTTCCTGCAACTGGTGGTAGGTGACAACAGATTTTACATGAACACTTTTGGAGACAAAAATGTGCGGGCCTAAGGAAAGAGGCTATTTTCAAAAAAAATTATCACTAGTCAAGGTATAAAGAGATGTTCTTCTAGGGTGTAAGTCAGAGAAAAGAACTAACCAAATATGTTTTAAAGCCAACCAGGAAGTAAAGAAATCTGGCTTCAATCTCTGATATCCCCAACAGCACATATACTCATCAATTTGGCTTATGAAAATGAGATGCTCCCCATTTGTGGGTAAAGAGATGACCTGAGAACCCATGTAACACATTAACCAAGATCTAGGTTTCTCTTTTAATGGTATTTTACTTGGGCTGGGGACTCACGCTGCATAAAACAGAGTGCTTCTCCACTGAACCTGAGCAATTACAGAGGTGGCTTAATAGCAGTGCAAAGTAGTTTTGCTTCTTCAGGCTTCTTGGTTTTAAAGTCAGAATGCAGCAGCTACAGGGTTAGCAGCAGTGGGCAGATGTACATGATGCAAATATTGCCATCATAAAATATTGGCCCAGCGTCTTACCTGGTTCAGGATGACTCAGGGATGTCACTGGAATGAAATTGCATTGAAGGAGACAAGGATCCCACAGCTCATTCATCAAACATTTCCACTCACTCTTTGTATTAACGTAGCACTCGTGTCCAGTTTATGGTCAGAAACCAACTTGTGCTTGGCACTTGGCATGACTGTTCGTGCCCCAGAGTTTACACTTATCTGCCAAAACACAGAGAGGGCATAGAAACATGCTCAGCTTTGACAGGACAAGAGAGAGAGAAACAGATCAGAACAGCATGTAGTTTTAACCATGCCACCCCATTAAATATCTCTCTTTCTTTTTTTTTAAATAGGCAAAGGAGAGTGTTTAAGGAGGAATTTGAGGAACAATTGAGTAACTTTGCTGCTGTTTGCAGAGGACCTTTCTGATTCCCCAGCTGACACCAAGCCCAAGGGGCTCAGCAGCCAGGTTCCACCAGTGGAGATCTGCACGTTTTTGAGTCCACCTGGAAGCAGGTGAGGCAGCAGAGCCAGCTGCCAAACACGGGTGGCTGCACTGCTGTCCAGGTCTGACACTGTGGGAGGTGAATGCCACCTTCCAAGTCTGATTGGGAGCAAAGTGTTAGTGCACACCAGCTGATAGGGCTGGCACAGCTTTTCAGGTTGGATTTACACTAGTATTGGGTAAATCCCCAGAGGCTGTGGATGCCAATAAGCAACTAAAAGTTCTAGTGCTCATCAGAGTCATGTTATCCCAATGATTCATGTCTATTGGTTCAGGAAAATGGAGGCTAGAAATGTCTTGAGAATAGGATTTCTCCACAGAGCCCTGTAATTCTGCTTCCAGTACCCTGGGGCAGTGGCAAGAACTGAGGTGGATAAAAATGGGAAATATTATTTGCAGGGGGAGAAATTTCTGTAACCACATAAGCTTTGCATAGTGTGTCATTCTTGACTTTGAACCTGCAAACATTTGTCTGACATTGGCCTTGGTTCTGGTTTGTATCTTGGACTGAGATATGTGTCAGTGATTTTTTCCCAGTCTAGTTCTGGCAGAAATAACAAGCCCTAAGGATTGTCCAGTATGCTTCAGTGAAGCAAACAGCATTACCAAAGTAACACTCATTGCACTGGACCATATGTACATGTAAGGCTGTCTTTTTATTTTTCATTCCATGTTCAGACAGTGTCACAGTGTTCTTGATACAAATGATTTCATTGAGTTAATAGTTGATTGTATACCACAGAAGTTTGCAGTAGCCTTGGAGGTCATTTTTAATAGTATTGTTTTGCAGACTCCAGCCAGTGCCTTCAACATCCACAGCTATCCATGTGCTTTCAGCTGTACCACAATACCTTTTGTGCTCTATATAGTCGCATAGCCTGCTAAGTGGAGAAGCTTCAGGGGGGAGTGCCCACACAGCCCAGCTGAATGCAGAAAGTGTGGAGGCAGGACGGTGGGTACCTTCATGTTGCTTTGTGCCACTGGAGCCAGTGAAGCTTTCACATATTGTATTTAGGCTTTTTTCTTTCTTCTAACACCCAGATAAAGCAAGCAGGAACTAACAACTCTCCCACAATCAATCCTCATTATCTGTCTATATAGGCAAAGAGGTGAACCCACTTTGTCCCGAGGCCTACATGTTCAAAATGAGATGGTTAATCTAATAAATCCACTCCTTGGTAGCTTGTTGCTAATACTTACTGTTTTTTCATATATTTCCTGAATTAAACTCCATCTGGAACTTAACGGTACATATTGGGGAGACATGGAAAGGAAATTTCTGTAAGATGGAAAATTTTGCTTATAATTGATATAAAAATAGGTTGGTTATAACTGTGTTTAGTGACTCATGCAAAAGAGTCTTGAAGAGTCAGTTAGACATGCACAAACTAACGAACTGCAAAAAAAGGCTTTCCCTCCATTAAATGTCTCTCTGTAATCATCAATATCCTTACAAAGTGTAATGATTTCTTATCAGTGCTTGAATGAACCGTAAAACTACCTATTGAAATATTGACATTTCCACAATTTTGAACACAAGAATGTTTTCACTTTTATATAGAAGCTGATGGGCCATTGTCTTGCAGCATATTTTATTCCTTCTGGAGAACATACTGTATAATGCAAATAAGTACTCACTTAGTAGCTTGCATTTTTTCCCCTATCAGATTGTGCCAGGTTCCTTTATTTCATATGCTTTAGCTCTTGAATTAAGGCTTAATCAAGACATTCTCTGTGTGGGGTGTTTTGTATGAATAATAGAGATCTTGGTCTTTGAAATTGAAAGCAGACACATTTCACACATGGTTTGTGTTCAGATTTGTGGGGATGGCTTATCAACATCAGATCTAAGGGATGACCTTCATCTGGGGTAAATCATGGTAGCTCAGTTAATATCAGTGAACCGCGCTGATTACATAGCCAAAGTTCTGGCCCCTGCAACACCCAATATCACAAAGGAAGCTATCGTAAAAATAGACTGGGTCATGGATAAAAACTGCAGTATGTATGTTTTGCTGAACTTTCTTATTCTGTGGTGGATTATAAGCAGAGTTTATTCTAGAACAAATATCTACAGCTAACTGCATAAAACTCAGGGGAACAAGTTTTCCATCACAAAATGCATTTCCATCATATCTGAAACTCTGCAGAATGCCAGGCTGACTTAGCCAAAATCCCATGTCAGACAGATAGAAATATGGTGCTGGTAGAAATTCACAATTTTTCAGGCAGATTAGTATTTGTGGAATAGAGAATTTCAATTTTTGCTTTTGAAAATACTTGTGTGTGTAATTTGTTTAATGCTGCACTGTATTCTGGTTGACAAGACAATTTAAAAATATAAAATGTCAAAAGAAAGCATTTGAATTGATGCGACACTTTTTTTTCCAAAAAAATTTACTTTCATTTTGAAAGAAAAGTAGATTTTGAAGACTTCAAATCTTCTCTGCATTATTTTTCCCTACCTGGTCTGCTCTGTTAATGACATCAAATTGGCTCCCTGTTTGTGTTTTTGCTTGTTTGTTTGTTTGTTTGTTTTTAAAGAAAGAAAGCATAAGGATCCCCAGTGAACAAAAATCCCTAATTATAGATGAAAAGGAAGTGATGGTCCAGGCAAAGAGCCGTGGATCTGTGGTGGCTCTCTGTGTGAGACAGGAAACCAGGAATTGCCTGCTGCCCTTGTCCCATGTTCCTGCCCCTGTGCTGTCGTCTATGAGCCTTTGGAAGATACCGCTGTAGCTTTCTGCAGAGCCATCTTGTAAATTGAGTAAGTGAAATGACTGAATTAAAAATAATATACATATAATAATAATGATACATACCATATATATTTTATATATATGTATATATATATCTCTTAGCAAAGACCGCATGGTATCTCACCTTACTCCACAGCAAGCCCCTTAGGGCTGAAGTAAAGATTCTGATGTTGCTAGCTTTGCTGTGCTTACCCTAGTATTGAAAAGATTTAGAAAGAAAAAAGCTGGTGCATACACCTGTGTTTCTTATCCCAGTCTGGACTGAGGAAGTCTGCCAGTTATATAGAATACTTATTTAATTGCAGACATACCTTTATCTCTGTCCTGCCTATGACAGGAAAATGCAAATCCTTCAGTATGCTACAATTTAACAGCAGGACTCGCTGAAGCCTTACAATATTTATTAGGTCTTTTATTTATTGTCAGTTGCTACTGTTTAAATATGGCACGGACACACGCCAACACCAACACTGTATTTTACTTATAACAATAGGTGTGGATCACTTTCCTAAACTAGTAAAAAGGATTTTAAAAGGTGCCTGTCAGCTGCAAAGCTTTTTATTATCCAGTGGCAGCCACTGGAAATTATGTACAAACTAAAGTCAATGGAACAGAAGTTAATTATCCAGTACGGCTATTGTTATTATGTAGAGGAGCCAGCTCTTATTGATTAATGAGTCAGTGCCATGTTTGCTCACAGGAATATTAATATCTTGTGCACAAGAGAAGTCATTAAAATGAGCAAGGAAGACCTTGACTTTAAACTTAAAGTGCACATTGCTCTAGTTATCTGAATGATTTTGTCCGGTATAGCATCATAGTTATAAATTATTGAAACAAGTAGTTATTGTAAAGATAGTTCACATAACCTGTTTTAAATTAAACAAGTCGATACACTTTTCCCATTATGTTCTGCATGGTTACAATTAGGAGACTTTAGCTGCACAGAAAAAGAGGTAGAAGATGTGATAAGACTGGTGCATGAGCCTTTACCTCACCTAGCCCCCCACAGCTTGAGAGCACTCAGAGTAATACTGTGTCCTTGCTGAGCTGATGGAGCGTGGGGATGTAGTAGACAAACTCAGGGTGGGTCAGGAAAGATCTTTGTAAAACTGACCACAGAGAATCATAAATGTCTGGATGTGGCTGACCCAGACAGCCTTGCAGGATAAAAGATTTCATCAGGAGGACACAAGGGTGAGAGCAGGAATGTTTTTTCAGCCATTTGGAGTCTCAGCCAAATGCTGACAGAATTCCAGGTACGGAACCAGTGCTTCTTTTGGCCAAGAGGAGACCAGTGCAACAAAGCCCCTGGATGTCAGCAGTGGAAAGGTGATAACATCTCAAAGTAGAAATTGCAGAAATCTTCTATAATAGAACCTGAATCCGGAATTTGTTTTCCTTCTGTTCTAGACCACGCTGATGTGGAGAACTAGCAGTTCATCCTGAGTCTCAGGTGCTGTAGGATGTGTGAGCACGTGTGTTTGTACACAGCACCCAGGAGAACCCCACCAGAGCACTGCAGCGGTGCAGGCTGGGCTGGAACCCAGTTCACTAAATAACATGGTTGTTGCAAGGAGCATATTCTGCTCTTAATTAGTCCATCGCACCTTGTTGACAATGATTTCTTTTAGTATTTCTCTGGCTGTTGTTGAGGTGCCATCCAAAGAACTGCAAAACAATTGTTTCAATGCCAGTCACAATGCCATAAAAAATGACAGCTTCTCAGAGGACACCTTTAAAGTTCTTGAACTGCATTACAGATATGATTTCGATAATACAATGAATAAACATTTGGGTCAAATTTAGTCTATTTCTAGCTCATTTAGTTTTAGGTGGTTTTTTTTTTCCCCACAGTAATAACTTGCAGGGAGAAAAAGAATTCAAGCCAGATCTAATGATTTCAATTAAGTATTTTATTTCTCCTTTAAAAAAAAAAAAAAATCCATTCAATTTGCACTGAAATGTTTTAAGGTTAATAGATTACCTCTGAACCCCAAGGAAATCAGGCTTCCTGTGCCTGCCTGTCATTTACTGGAGTGGTTACTTATCTGTCAATATTTCTTCCTTTTTTTCAAGTCCCAGGCCTACTTGATCTTGTCCATTTGGCACTGCTGGAGGAATAACAAGTTTCTTCCCGTCATGCACCATTCTGGGATACATCATGACAGAGAAATCTCAAAGCCCAGGTCAATTATAACAGAAGATGTGTAGCACCTCTGCCCCCACAGCGTCTTCTGGGGAGCTACTTGGCAAAATGATATAAAACTATTTCCGAAGACTTCCCATGATCTGGCGCTGCTTAGAACTAAGTCACCGGCAAAATGTAAGGAAATATGCACATGCACCACTGCTCACCTTCCTGCTTGTTTACTAGAGTCCACTGCTGTAACATGTGTGGGGAGGGGGCCAGGGCTGGCAGATTTCTCACAGTACGGTAATTACATTTTAATTAAATTCATTGAATGCAGATGGATTCTTTCTGTATTTTCTCCCACTGATGATTTTAATATTCCCTTGTCAGGTGTTAAGAGGCAATAGCTGACAGTGAGTTACATGAAGTAATCCTGTAGCTGGTGGTGACTTACATAAAGTAACCAACTTAGCCATTTGTCTTAGGTAAAATATGATCTTCGTCCTCACTTCTTGCCATGGAGTCTGTCACTGGCTCATTGATGTAGTGTTTGTTTACTCTCATTCCTGCAGGAGGAAAAATCATAGTTCATGTATCAAATTACTGTAACTGACTGGAGCACTTTTATTTAAAATAATGTACAGTGATATATTTTTACAGTGTCATTGATCGATTTTCAGGACTTCTAATTTTTACAAGTATATAATCTGAATATTGTTTATCTGAGCATGCAGCTGTGAAAACTACAGTAATATCTGATCTCATTATAAAAATCAGCGCTTAAGAATAGAATAGAGTAACTAAACCTGAAACTGACTTGATATTTGCAGTATTTTGATAGAAATAAGAAAGAATTTCAGTTTTTTCTTTTTGCTGCAGGCCCTCTAAAACACAATCTGACATGCGATGTATTTTTGAAGTCAAAGTTAATAATTCTCTTTACATAAAAAATAAATACTCCCTATTGAATACATGCTCTAAAATTAGAATTGCATATTTCTAAGTAATATACCTAAGGAAAGTGATTTATTCTAATGCAATAATGGCATAGATTTACAAAGCTTGAGTGATACAATGTTTCTCGTTATGGTTGTAAAATATTTGTTGCCACTGTGGGATTTTCTAGATCATTATTTTAAAAAAGGAAAAACCCACTTTGACAGATGAACTGGGGCCATTCTGAGCAAATCACAGATACTTCATATAACAAGGCCTCCAAAGAGGGGAGCACAGACTTATTACTATGGCAACCCAGATCAAAACACTATTTTAGTGGAGAGTTTCCAGTTTTACAATGCAATGATGATTGTTTATAGTACCATTGAAACCAGATTCAGCAAAGGTTCAAGAAATGAGCTGACAAGAGGAAAATCATTATAGATAAACTGGGGATACTTGAATGACATATTGTGGAATCTGTTATTATTTGATCAAATGATGAAATTGTTACACAAAGATGGATAAATAATTGTAGATGATACAGTCTGATGGACCATATTTTGTTAGTTGTGTTATGTTGTGTATACTGAAGATAATTATTGGTTCAGAGTTGCAAAATGCAAAAGTAGTTTTAAGAGTAGAAATTCCTTATTTTTGAAAAATCCCTGTCTTTTAATTCTCCCTACTAACTTATGAGAAGATTTAAATTTTACAAGTATTTTCCTTCCCAAATCATTTATTAATACCTACATAATAACAAACATCATCTACACCTCACACTTAGATGGCAGCTCTGGTGGGGTGCTTTTTTCTGAAAGCGCATCCAGCACATGGGCTGGATGATGCATGTTTAATGCCACAGTAATTTCATTATCAGCTAATCACTACTTCAAGACTGTTTATCCTACAGCAATGAACCTCTTCAAACCTCTCTCAAATGCATGGTGGCAGGACAAGGTGATTCTCTTGTGGCGATAGCCTAGGAGCAGCTCTGGGCTCCCTCCAGCCAGTTTCTGCCTTGTATCTATCTGCTGGCCCAGGGAGTGAGCTGTTTATTAACCTCCTTCCTTGCTCTAACAGTCCTACTGGCTTCAGCGTAGGAGCCACGGGAGTCTGGGGACACAGATACGTTTTCTGTTCAGGATTATTTCTCATGACAAAAGTCATGGATGAAGTTACTGGTTCTGGCTTCCATGCCGTTCTTCACCTCAAGATTTTGAGCAAATCATGACCATTCCCCTTCAGCTTCGTGCTGCCCCACTCCTCCTCAACTTTATCTCATTAATGCTTAAAAACCTGAGCTCACCTGTCTGTGTAACCAAGGGCAATGTGATTAAAGCTTCCGTTCCCACAGCATGAACAAGGAAAGCTCCTGGTGACTTCTCTAGAGGCTGTAGAAGGAAGCCTCTGTACAGGTAGAGACAGAAAAATTGCCTGGCTGAAAAGCAAAGCTGGAAAGAAGAAAGGTAGATGAAGACTGACCCCAGCAAATTTCCTATCAGATAAAAAGTCTGATCATGCCTGAGCACACACCAAGCACAGGTCTGCAAGAAGAAGCTTGCTTTGAAGTTTCTATTGGTGGGACTGGCTGATGGGGCAGCTCTGAGAGCAGCAGGGCCCCAGGATCACCTGGAACATGGACTTACCTCTCCACCTCCAGAACAGTTTTGTCTGTGCAGCCCTCAAGGTGAAAGTGTCTGTAACTTAGGCTGTTTTTATGCCCTAAAACAAATGAGAGATTTACTTACAGAAGCCTTTGAATATTGGAAAGAAAGTATAGAGTGGATGAAATGTTTTCAGAAGGATGATTTACTATGTAGTTTGTATATTATTGTGGATGGAGAGAATTTGGCTCCTTGTGGAAGTTTGAAGCAAGATTTTGCCTTACATTTGGTATTTCAGATGATGCAGGGAAAGCATTTTCTGGTGTAGTCATACTTGGACCAGAATACAAAACACATCCTTTAGTAAACTGTGAGGATTTAACTTGCTCAAATGACACTTACCCAGCAAATCATTTTGAACTTGGAAGCATTAGAGAGGTCACATTTTTACACAGCTGATCTGCTGCTGAACAATCTCATTTTAGAATACCTGGGCTTTTTTTTTAACACCAGTTATAATGCCTCATCCATGAATTACGTTTTCCTGAGTTTATTATGACCGTTTCAAGGAAAATTAAGCCACTCCATTAACATCTGAGACAGGAGCACCCTTCAAAAATCCAATCCAGTAGAGCAGTTGAAGGTATTTATTGCTCTTCCCTAATGCGCTTGTATTTTCTCTGTCTTGCAAGGACTATTCAGACATCATCATACAAGTAACAAGAGTGTGCTCCTTGTCTCAGTTCCTAAGAAATGGCACTGGCACATACTTAATCATGCAGCAATTATAACCTAAAAGACTTCCCAGAGTACAGATTGAGTCCCCATATGAGGAAGCTGCACGTGTTTTCCACTGACTCCTGTGTGGCCATACACTGTTGCCTTTTCCATCTAGCCTTGCAAACATCTGTCTTCAGCCAAGGAACAGCAGCAAAGATGTCAGCATCTGTTCTGTTCAGCTAAGTGTATCACTGATGTTAAAGTTTTCCAAGATCATTGGTGTCCTACATTATTAATCAAGTGCCTCAGAAATAATTCTCCTGCTGACAGACTATTTATAAAGTCAGTCTCCTATCTTCAGAGTATGGTCAGTGCCCAGCCATATAGCATGGAGTGTGGATGAAGGCTACTGGGCTGAAATTCAACTGATGAGGACTTCGCTGGTCACTTGGAGGTCATAAGAAGCAGCTGACAGAATTGCCAAGGTAACCACAGGTCGCTCATTGCCCCTTGTTTTTGTCACAGTTACATTTATTCTGGAATGTTCTCCTTCCCCGTGAGTCTCCAGGAGTTCATGTAACAATAATGGCAAAGAACATTTATTCCTTTTATTCATCCTTGCTTGCCAGTATGTACATCTGGTTATCCAGCTTAGCTGGTTGTCCTGTGTTTTGGGTTATTGCTGTGGGGCCAATGGTAGGCAACATCTGAAGGTTGTGGTCACCTGCTCCTCAACACTCCCTCTGTGAGTGCTTCCTACAGCTCTGCTCTACGGTGATTATAGGTTACACTGAGGCTAGGGGTAGCAGAGAGATGGTTTCTCTCTTCCTGTGAGATCTCCTAATGGCTGAGATGGCTGAGACAGTGAGGGTACCAGTCGTCTCATTTGATGGAGTGGTATACACCAGTAGAGTCTTTTTTTACATACAGCCCTGCTGTCTGACACTCCCATTCTCTTGGTCATCAAATCTCCCTGTCTAATCACTGT
Source organism: Cygnus atratus (assembly GCF_013377495.2). Taxonomy (NCBI): domain Eukaryota; kingdom Metazoa; phylum Chordata; class Aves; order Anseriformes; family Anatidae; genus Cygnus; species Cygnus atratus. The sequence goes on from NC_066369.1 coordinate 177,505, forward strand.
CTGAGGCCTCTGTGGGACAGTGAAAATTACCTGACCATGATTTTTTCCAAGTCAATTTAAACAATCTGAAAATACAAGGTTGGATCATCATTTTAATATTAGATAGATACAGCCTTCAAGAAAAAAAAAATCATCCAGCATCAGAGTGATGGCCATTGTATAAGACCTTTCCTCGGCTGGCCAAAGAAAGCAATATTATCTGGCTGTAAAATACGAGAGAAACTGAACAACCCTCTAGCTTAGAAATTTCTCTGTTCTCCTCTTGGTGACTTTCTTCATCTTCATCTTTCAACACCAACTTGTAGCAGCAAGAATGTCTTTAGTATTTTATCTTCAGCCCAAGGTCTTCAGAGTAAGACCTTTGTTTAACAGCAGCTCCCAGATACAAAATAACTCATAAATTTGAAATGCAAAACAGCTTTTAAATTTCAGGGAGCTGCCAAGTGAAAAGGCTTCTGTGAGGTGCAAGGGTGGCTCTGGGGAAGATTGCCTCCAAAGAAGAGCAGCACAGAGCCAGGCTTGTGTGGGTTTCTGCTCTCTGTCACTCACATGTATGTTAAGAAATAATTGCCTAGCCTGATCATCTCCATGCTTAGATGTCAGCACAGCTTTAGTCCTACCTAGCTCCCCTGTCACAGGGTAAATCCTCTCCATCTATCTCATCTATCAGCTTTGTGTAAGTGCTCCCTGTAACTGTTTTTATCAACAAGCACTGTCAGGTTGAAAAGTAGATGACTTCCCCAAGCGATCTGAAGCATTCAGTGCCACAGCAACATGTTTAATGCTGGATAACCATCCACCTTTCCCAAGTGAATTTTTAATGGCTAGGGCTGCCTTCCATAGTGCACCAACCAGAAGGAGCTGTGATTAAGCCCCACACTCTGTGATTTCCATCCAAACTTTTCTGCTCAGTAGTGACAAAATCTTATGTAGTTTTCACTAAACTCCCCTCTAATTTTCCACTGGCTTTTAGTATGTGCAGATGATTCAGAATAAAGCCCCTTGTCACAGTAATATGTATTCTAGCATAGCACAGAGGAGCTGTTTCACCATGTAAAAGCCATATTGCCAAGCTGTGTTATGCTTTATCTGTCACCATGCCAAGAAACATTTAAGAAGGAAGGAAAACAAGGAAAGAGCATGTGTTGCCAGCCATTCAGTATAGGCCATTTACTATTAAACTGTGGAAAGGTGTCGGAGTTTAAATGCACCCTGGTTTTCTTCTGCTACTAGTAGCAAAAAGCTGAAAGGTTTTGCACTGTTGACCTACTGTTCAATGCAGCTAATTTGGACCTGGATAATCTCACTAGGTCTTTGTGGTTCGCTGGTCTTCTCAGAGCCTCAAGGGTTTTATTTTGTTTGTTTGTTTTCAAAAGGTTTATACCACCCTCAGAAACTGAGGTTTTGGCTTGAGTGACTGGTTTCAGTTTCTGTGAGGATGGATTGCCCAGCCTTCAGGGCCTGGCCCAGACCTCCTGAGTCCACAATCAGTGTTGTCTGGGTGAGTGGGTACAAGGCTCAGTCCATGCAAAACCTCCAAGGTGCAAGTGTCTTGCCATTGTAACACCTTCATCAACCTGCCAGCCCAAAGCCCTGGAGTTCCTTCTTGTGCTCCCCAAGCAACAAATGGTGCCTCTGAACACAGCTGACTCTCACTGATGGAGAAATGCTGGAAAATAAGAGTAGACTAGTTGTTCCCTTTTGGGGGATACCCATTCATAGGACTGTGTCACCCTTCACATCTGCTTGCTGCCACAGGGGCTGTTTGTGCCATTCCCGGGAAGCACTAGCTCAGCGATGGCCACAGAACAGGGACAGGTCCTCTCTAGGTAAGTGGGCAAACCAGCTGGCTGCAGTGTCCATGATCCTGGCATCGGGTAAAACAAATCTTGGCTTCCTCCCTAGAAAGTGGAGTGGCTTCAGCAGGAGAGATCAGGCACATCCTCTGCGCAGCCCTGCTCCAGACAGCCAGTGGTCTGCAGGAGGACAGAGGGCTGCCTTTGAGTTCCCAGCTGCAGAGAAGGGGAGAGACCCACAGGTCCTGCCTTTCAGCAAGAAGATCTGGTACCAAGCTCCACCAAATAAGTCTTAGTAAGTAGCTGTATGTTTAAGCCGTGACATTACGGGTATTTTTAGTTTGTACAACTCCATGCTTTTATTGTTTTAATTGCTTAATTTCTATATGGTTGCTTTGGGCTGTTGCTGGAGTACTGGCACGTGCTGTTACAGTGTGCTTTTGGAGGAAAAATTCAGATCATGGATTCAGAATAGTGAAAGAGTAGCTCATGAAGAGCACCTCTGCTAGGCTTTGCCTTACTGAAACATGGAGCTATGTGCTTTCATTCAAAATGTCCCAGAGTCTGATTTAAGTACCGTGCTAAAACCCAGAGTGACAAATGATTATTGCAAAAATGAGGTTGATGACTGTTGTGTAACAGCTTTGTTATAATGTGATCTACTGTGATCAGGTGTGTTATCCTGTCACTTTAGCATGTGTCATTGTAATGCAGTTTTAATCCAGGGCACAAGGGGATAGAGGTGCCCTTGACTTAGAGTTGTTTCCATGTATGAAGCTTGAGCTACAGGGAGGAAAAACAGAGCTAGAAAAGGTATTGTACTATGAAAGACCCCACTAGGACTTCATAGAACTTAAAATGTGAGTGAACAGTGCTAAGTGTGGCAACACAGCTACTCTGGACCTCTACAGAGACTTTGTTGGGGATCAGGGAGAATAAGACTTCTCTTAATGATATGAGCTGTGAAGGCTGATGGTGAGGCTGATGCTCTCCCTTCCCATTTCCCTTGTACAGACACTTCCAGCAATGGATTTGACTGATCCATCCTTTCTCTTTAAGCATTTTGAAAAGATCATTTCAAAGCAGAAACAAAAGACACAAATAGATGCAATCAGCAGGTCCATCCCTCTTTCACCACCCCCTCCCCCACCCCAAATGGTGCTGTCTCACTAACCCTGACAATCATTTTATTGGACCACTCTCAACTGGTCTCTGAGTCTCCCCACCTGGTGCTCCAGTGCTAATTGGTACAATTAGCCTCTCCCTCTCTGGGCTAATTGCTAATGACTGTCTCACTGTTCTCCTGGGGACCAGAAGAAACATGCAAAAGGAGGAGGGCTGCAACCATAGACACACCAAGGAAACCTGGAGCTAGGACAGTTTGTTTTGCTGTTCTCATTCCTCTCACGTTCACTCCCACAAAGCACATAACTTTTTCTCTGAACAACATACAGCATTTCTCTGGATCATGCTACCAATAAAACAGCAGGGCTGTTCAGCACCAGGGAGCTGGCTGTAGGATCTGTAGGGCCCATTGTGGCATTTCAGCACTTGGGCTGCTAATATGCACAAGGTAAAACTCCTTAGCTCTCTGCCCAGGGTCTTTGTAAGACATGTATTATGCAAACACCTGTCTGAAGAATATTGCTGAAAGCTGTTCAGAGGTTTCCAGTAGAAAAAAAAGTTAATATCCAGATTGTTTAAAAGGAGCTGAGAACAAAAGCCCTATTGGCTCTTCAAAAGAGTAGTGGTCTCTATAAAAACAAAACTGAAAAAAAAAAAATACCAAAACCATGCTCTTGGACATGCTGCATATTTAATATTAACACAAATGTTTGTTTGTGACTACATTTGAAATGGCTTCAGATGACAGGTTGTCCTGAGCAGATAGAGTGCCTTGGAATAGGATTAGGATTAGAGTTAGAGAACAGGATTATAAAAGAAAATATTGAAACTCACTTTTCATCCAGGGACATGACAGTATTTAATAGTACCATTGCTTTTTTTTGAATATGGGATTTAAGTGTATAAATTACACTGCTACTCATAAAACATCGTCTCATCTCCTGACATGAGTATAACCAGTGTCACAGTCCACATTTTAAAGACAGCTCTGTGGCCAAACTCTTGGGAAGGAAGAGGAGTAGATAACAATCATCTTCCTAGGGCAAATCATGTGTTAGCTAACCCAGCTGAAATTAGTAGATGAGGACTGAGGGGGGTTGCTCAGGGATACAACTTTCCAAATACACAGATCCAGATGAGGGCCAGGGAGCTTTCCTCAGTGTGTGTATAGCTCTTGCTATGTTGACAAGTAAACCCAGCTGAGCAGAAGAACAGGGTCAGCTCAGTGGAAGATGAAGCTAAACCCGAGTGGCATCAGAGCCAGTGTCATATACTCAAAGAGCTTCACCTGCATGGAAATGATTTTGTGTTGTTTAACCTACAGTAAACATCCTACCCCAAAGCTTAGTCAGGGAAAAGGAGGAGTATAGAGGGAGATCCAGATAGTTTGAACTTGTCAACCTGGAGATCAAACCTCTGTAGACAAGCCCACGCAGGACCGTAAAGTGGTGTTTTGTTATTGTGTAGACATTCCATGTATCTACACATATACACTCTGTGTATCACAGACATTCAGTTCAGAAACAGTGGGTTTGTTGTTTAAGTTCTCATAAAGTACTGCTGAATGTAAACTCTTTTTGTTCAGGTAAGAAAAGCTACGGGAGTTAGAAAAGAGACCTCCATGAAGATGATTTCATGGACCAACCTGGAAAGAGAATACTTGTGGATGAGAGCAGCATGAAGGTATTTGTTATTGTTGAGACTATGTACATGAACTGGCAGAAATCAAGCCTCTGCCAAGCCTGATAAGGGGCTAGTGTCTTCCAAGAGTTGTTGCATTTTCCTAATGAAATGACCTCTTTGAGATGAGGTAGTGTTCATTTCAAGCTATATCATATCTTGCACAGTGCCAGCTTATTCTTTATTTGCTTCAGGTTTGAGCTCAGCTTTGCCAAGCTGTGTTCTTGTAAACCTATTCATATATCCAGTCACATCAAGATAGAATTTGTGGATAGACACTGACATTTAGGAAAAAAAAATCAGACCAGGAAAACATCTGCCATGAACAAAGGTTTAAGGAACTATTCTTATCTCATGCAGTAGATGGATGGATGGTGCAGGGCACTTAACTGGCTTTGCTGTGAACTTTACACTGTGCTGCTTGCATGGGGAAGGCTGTGTGGTGAGGGGGGCAGAGGTTGGTGCAGATGACCTGAAGCAAGAAGGAGGTAGGTTGGACCATTGAAGCACTCAGTGCCCTTGAGTAAGTGGCTTGACTTGCTTGTTCCTTAGGGTGACCTTGGACAAGGCTCTTAAATTCCTTTTCCTCAGTCAGCCCAGCTGGTAAATTTGTCTGGGGGTGAAGAAACACCAAAATAACATTGAAAAGCCAGCAGTGCCCCTGCATTGCCCTTTCCAGGGTAAACAAGTCATACCCCCAACATTTCCCCCAAGCCCACCATCAGGGGTTTTCAGTGTGTCCTCTATGGAGCCCTGTGGAAAAGTCTGGATGCAACGTGAACTACACAAGTGATACAGTTGCATATTCAGATGTAGTGCAATGTTTGTTCATCTCTCAAAATGTGTGTACTGATCACTGTGTTATCTGTGTGCTTGCTGCTAATTAGCAGCAATGCAAAGATTCTTCTCCTTCCCTTCTTCTACATAAACAGCCAAATATACACTACTTTTTTTCCTCTGTTACCTTTTCCATGATTAAAAAAAAAATCTAGACATAATAAACCAGTGTGTTCAGCATCTAGTGGAAAGATAATTTTATAAGTGTGAAAGATGGTTTTCCTGAAAAAGGACAGTTTTATTCACTGGCTAACAGAAAGCATTAGTTTTACAGTTCAGGGTAGAAACTGCCATAATTCTGGTCATATTGTTTCTTCTGGCAGGGAATAAACTCTCTTTTTTTTATACCTAGAGGTGAGTTTTTACTCTTTCTCTTTGAATTACACTGGTGGTCATCAGAGTGGTGGTGGAACAAGAGTGTGATGTTGCTGGAGTACTTCATTTGTAGTTGCTCAAAGCACTGCCACTATAATTCAAAGTGAAGAGGGTAAAACTTACAGCAGGCACTCCAAAATGGAGGACACCGAGGTCTTTGTTTACTGTCCTCATCCTCCTTCCCTTTGGGCAAGAGCCAGCATCTGACATCTGCATTGCTTGGTACATGGAGTTACCCAGCCAATTATACACCGCTGCAGCACACGAGCCGGCTAAACACACAGGACAAGCATGGGGGACAGGGAAGGAGAAGACTGAAGGAGAGGAGGTGCCCCTGGTGCCTTCTGGGGACACACACAGTCACTGGCCACATCCTCCCAGTGCAGCGGCTGCTTCCTGTATAGAATAGCTCTCATCAAGAGCAGTGGAATGACTTAGGAAATAAAAAAATAGAAAGCACCTGGTATAGACAAAGAGTTGCAAAGCTGTAGCTGGTGGTGTGTCACTGCCGAAAATCTTGTTGAGATGAAAAGAAAAATGATTTTTTTATCCGTTTTTCACCTTTAACCTCAAATTTTGCTCTTTCTACAAAATATTTAAGATTTGTCTTTTCATAACCTTTACTATAAGTCACAAAATTATACTATGTCTGTATTCATAGCAGGATGTGTATTTATATGTGATGGATTTGGATCAGGAATATAAAAATCCAAAGTTTTCAAGAAATTTGAGCATTTGTGGTGTTATCGTTTACATCTCCCCTTTGTGTTTGTTTTTGGAAAGGATTCCATGGACAGTCATACAATTTGTTATGACCATTCCCAAATACATCATTATTTCAGAAAATTATTCGGTCCTTTTTCTTTATCCACCAGACAAAGTGTGGACGTTCTCCCTTTGGAACAGCACATCTGCACTTGACACAGATATTCTAATGCATTAAAATAGTGACCTGATCGTGCAAAGAGCTCTTTTGAACAGCTGAGCACAGACCCTCCTTCTACTAATTTTCTTGAAATGAAACCCAGTCAGGTGGCTGGCCTAAGCTGTGCAGCGTGACAGGAAAAATGTTCCTCTACTTTGTGCTTCATATAGCTCCTGTCTGAGCAGCTAACAACATCAATTCTGTCCTCAGTGATATCTCCATAGAAGGAGATAGTCTATAGATGGGTCTGTTCCTAAATTAAGAGAATTACCTCTCTGGATGCTTATGAAAATAATGGTCTTTAGCAGCATATCACTGACAGCGTATGTGCATACACAAAACTTCCTTCCAGTGAGAGGTTCCCCTGTTTGTTTGGGGTTTTATTGTGTTTTTTGTTTGTTTGTTAGTTGTTGTTCTGTTTGTTTGTTTTTTAAAAAGCTACTTTATAAGGGGAAAAAAGCCAAACTTTTCTTTATGGATTACCCAAATATCTCTGTAATTTATGACAGCCCCTTGACACTGGAAGAAATTACATCACATCCACATGAAAGAAAAACAACCTAGTGGAAAGAGTGAGATTAGACATAAACTTGCAAGCTCTGCCTGTAATATGGAGCAACAATACATGAACACACTGTTCTTCGGCTGCTACTCTGGAGAAAGAATGAGGGTAAAATGTGTGAGAGAGCCACAGTTAAATTACTCACTATTAGCCCCTACAGAGTGCTTCCAACCTGTGTTGATATATATATACAGAGAGAGCGAGAATGTCACAGTTAAATTTTTTTTACTAGTATAATGAGGAAAGAGACCAACAGAAGAAGTTCCCTTGGCTAATTTTCTAGCCAGCAGCCACTGCAATGTTCCCACTAGGAGAGACTGAAGAAGTGAGAGAGTGATATAATAAATAATGACTGGCTCTGCTGGTAAGGAGAAATTATCACTGTGCTTGGGGGATCTAAGTATGTGCTCACCCAAGATACACGGAGGGGGAGGGGGCCGGGAGTGCTCTGTCGTGTCTCTAGAAGAACATTCAGCAATGTTTGAATTAAAAAGGACTTCAGCCACCACATTGTCTGCTAAACCAGGGATGGGAAAACTGGACAGAGCAGATCTGGATGAGACACGTGAAAAGATGACAAAGGAGTTTCGAATCGAAGGTCTTAGCTTAAATCTGCTCTTGAAAAAGGAAGGTTTAAAGCAAAGGTGGGTTCACAGCCAGGCCCAAGGATGCAAGCTCCTAGTGACTTCCCCAGGGAGTGCATTCCCGTCCTGTGCCAAAGCTCTTGGTGGGCTGCTCACTATCTGGGTGAGTTTGAGTCAGGCTAGGGCTGCATCCCGAGCCAGTCCAGTTCAGACTGACAGCGGCAAGGAAAAAAGTGAAAAGAGAGAGATACACCATTCCTGTATTTAACTTCTGCCCTGGGGAAAGCAATGACAGGAACACTGGGGAAAAATTTTCGGCTGCAGCGAGGGCTGGGGTAGCATTTGGAGGCTGCAGTAACTAGTGTGGCACAAGAGTCTGTATGTCACAAAACTTGCATTTTGTCAGCACCAGCTTTTCACCCTGGATTTTTATAAGAGTGGCTGAGGAGACTGTGCTCAGCTGGAAGTCTAACCTCCGTGAGCTGTTCTTGTGAGAAATAACACTGACATGGTTCAACTCTGGCTGTAATGGCTTCTCCAGCATAGAAGTTAGCTACGTGTTTTAAAATCTGAAAGGCTTTTTTCTTTATTATGGATTAAAAGGAGGAGCAAACCAAGATAAAGTCTCATCTACACAGCTGAATGCTATGAGCATGTGTCTATGTGTTTCTCTTCAAAGCTCTGTCTTGCAACATGGCACTTGCCCCTGCAGGCAGGCGTAGTCTTTAGAAACATAAAGGTGCAGTTCAGAGAAAAGGTCTCTTACAGGAAAGAAAAGAAGTGTTACGGCTTAGCCAAACACAAATTATTAGGCTTGGGGTAGGGCAGCAGGGTAAGATGCAGTGGTCTGTTATCCAGATGTCAGATCAGATGGTCAAATGGTTTTGCCAACCCTTAACTAAACTTCACGGAAAAAGTCCTATGAGTTGTATTTGCTAAAATCCTTTACCTTCAATGGTGAAAGAGTGAGGTCAGTTGTTCTTGTGAGATTTGTGCTATTTTAGTAAAAAAATCTCCTTAGAAAGGCTTGGATAATTCTGAAACCATCTAACCTGAATTAGATTCCTGTCTCAGGCTTGCATTGCACTAATTTAAACCCTATAGCAAATAGGGGGTTCTTTCCCCATTTCCAAAAATAATATGCTACTTTCTGCATTTTGCACATATATTGTCTTACATACAGAAATAAATAATGTGGTATTTATTATGATTTAGTTTATTTAAATGAATGCAACTTTCACATAAAGAATTTAATAGTCTGCTTTCTAGACTACATTTCAAGCTTTTTCACAAAAGAAATGCAGCACCCTTTTTTTGTGCTTCAGCATCATGAAAATTTGCATGGTGAGATGTATTTCTCACCACAAGCCGACTGCAAATTGTATTTGAAATGGAAAATATCAATTAAATAAGCCTTTCTGAACTGCCTGGTGACAGCTGCTACGCTGCTGAATGATGATGACACTTATGATATCAACAGATTCAGGCCGTGGCACTGGAGATTACAAAACACTATCTAGCCACTTAAATACTGGTTTAACAAACAAATTAATATCAGAATTCCAATCATTAAAGACTGAAATGTTCGCTAGAGAAGCCTTTTCCCCATGAGCACACCCAGTAACATCTACTGCGGTGCTGGTTTTGTTCAACAGTATCAAAACCATTTGTGAAGTAGTGCAGGGCCAAAATAAAAGGGCTGACTGCTCAGATAGGCAAAGTCACCCTGGGAATACAGGGATGTTTTGAGGGTCTGAGGCTGAGGAGGACTGCTCTTGGCTGGTCCAGCCAAGGGGCTTGCCCTGGCTAAGGGCACAGGGCTGCCCTCCACCAGCTCAGCCCCAGCACAGCAGGCATCAGGAGGCAAGGTGGACATAAGGAGAAGTTGTGTGTGCTTTCAACTAAACCAAATTTCCTTAGCCCATTTGCTGAAGCCAGATTTTCTTTTGAATGAATGTAGCAGGTTTGAGTGAAGATGCTGTTGTGTGTTTTCCCCAGGCTGCAGTTCCTGGGCTGAAGTGAAAGACCCCAGACTTGCCAGTGAAGAGACTTCAGCCAGGACCCTGAGCATCCCTGGTGGACAGTGTGCCTGCAGAGCTGATGGCTGTTGTCGGTAGGCTATTTGCCCTGTGGTGGTATTTTTTTATTTTTTTATTATTTTTTTTTAATTTTTACTGAGTTTATAACGTCTTGGATTTAGTCCCAAATAAAATATTTTTTTCTTTTTTAATTATTGAAAATCTTTGGAAATCAGGTAGAATTATTCCTGTTTCCAAACGCCCTGTGACCTGCAGCAAAGGGAGGGTGTTGTTACAGTGTATGGTATATTGGAAAAAGAAGTCATTTAGTAAAAGCAAAAATTGCACCACTAACAATGAAACATAACATTAACAACTGCCCCATTTCTCTAGCACATCAATTCTTTTTCTATATGCCTTTGACACTCTTGCACACAAAAAATCCCAGGTAGACACACGGCATGGTCTGGGGTGCCTGTGCCAACACATGCAATGTGCGTGATCCAGCTCCTTCAAAGTCTCGGGGAAAGCATGGCCTTGGTATTGCTTTTATGAATAGCAGATGCACTGCATATTTAATATGAGCAGTGTGCCTAATCACGTCTAGTGTACAGTACATAGGTTAACAATATAAACTAGACCCTGAGAAATACAGTTATTGTAATCTTTCCATTATTTATCCATTTTAATCTCTGTTAGGAGACTATGTATAATTTATTTTTTATTTCTGCAATGAATAATATAACTAAGATCTCTTTATGTTTTTTATTTGAAAATTCTGTTTTAAAGCACTCTGTTGAATAACATTGGCTATATATATATTTTATAATAAAAGTGAAAATAATATGCAAAGCTTTTGTACTGGAATGCATATTAGGAAGGCCTTTAATGCAGTGGTATGCCTGACACTCGGGAGAAGATTCAAGAGCTGTTGTAGCTATGCAAGCACTGAGACCTTAGAGTTGTATGGCCCAGCACCAAAGACCTGAATACTCATGCTAAATTGTTTGATTTCTGTGCTTTTAAAATCCTGTTTCAAATTTCTTCTCCTCAGATTCTACAGATTGTGCCCCTTATAAGTGTCGTTGCTGCCATCAGAACTGCTGATTTTGCCAACGGAATTTAAACGATATTGGCATGAGCCCTCCTTGCCTTAACACTGCGGCCTGGAAAAGGCAGAATCCCCATTTGGAAAAGGGTGAGTAGGAGATGCTCTGATCCAAGAAATGTGATCCAGGAACCAAGGCTTTTGCAAACATCCCCCTCACTAATCCTGAGCCCATGTCTCAATACGCGTGGAACTTCCCAGAAGGTACAATGCTCGGGGCTGGCTGCACAGCAAGGGTGTGTCTGGAGGCAGATAGCCTTCAAAATGACAGCTCCTCTTCAAAGATGCAAGTTCCTAAGTATTAATAATCCTAGTCTGAGGATCTCATAAAACAAAATCCCAGCAAATTCTGTGGAGTGACAGATGAAAATAAAAAGGGCAGCCTCCATCAGTAGGGAGCCCATTAAAGAGAAGTGGATCCAGGGGCAATGCAGAAGGACAAGGACAGAAATATGTCATCCCAGTCTCAGTCCTGAGAGATGCACGCCTCAAGCAGCCCTCCCTCCAGCAGGCCTGTGCTACAGTCCTGGCTGCCACGGAGGAAGCAGCTCCCTGCTCTGCCCCTTGCACTGAGCTGCTATCAGCCTGCACTCTCCTGGGGAGCTCAGATCTGTTTGTAGGAAGCCTGTCTCAACTCCCCAAAAGAGGCAGCAAGAAGACGGTCTGCTCCAAACCTTGTTCTTGAGAGTTCTTCCTCTCATGTAATGCTAGCTGTCATCCCCATGGGTATTTATCCCTCTGGAAAAACAAAGCTGAGTAAAAGAAATGGGGCAATTATGGTCCTATGGGATTTATTTACTGAATTAGAGGACTAGTGCAACCTATTAAATATGAGTCCTGTTGATCTGGAGGCACATGACTGCAAAATTAATTTGGTGTACAGTAAGGTTAGCTCCCTGCCTTTCAAAATTCCATGCATGATTGTGAAGAGCCGGTGTTGGTCCATCTTAAGTCAGGATTAAAATTTTTCAGGACGTACAAGTTTAATTCCTCTGCAGTCTCCCTGCTCCCCTCCCTCCCTTACACTTTACAGCAGCAGGCATATACAGTAATGGAGAACAGCTGTATAGTTTAAGGAAAAGCCAAGAGGTTTGGAAACCAAGTGAGCAACCCTCCCTGCTCCCTGCCTCAGAGAAGAGAAGACATTCTGCCCATGGATGTAGGGCCCTAGGGTGGTTTTAAATTAGCTGAAGACTCTACTTCAGTGTGAAGTTTGGCAGCAAGAACAGTGTGGTAAAACACATACTACCACTTCCCTACATTATAGTTAATCACTATTTTCTGGAATAGTTAAATAGCCATTCCCCTCCCAGAGAATAATTACTGCTATTTAATTGTGTTTATAATTTAGTATACACCTGAAAAATACGCTATAAAATATCAGGGGGTTCCCTTTAATACTGGTGTTCCATTTACAAACTGTCACATTTATAATGCGTCTTTAATCTTCTGTGGTCTGCTAGAATTTTATATTAAAGTCTGCTTTGTGCTTTAAATATTAAAGATTCTGCAGTACTTCAAAAGGTGATAATGCCTGATGCTCTGGTGGTGCTTAAATCTCAACAGCTAAATATATTGAGGAATGTTCGGTGGCCCTGGCTTAATTAAACATGTATGTGTATTTTCAAACGCAATCTTTTTCTGCTTGTTAGGTTTTTGACAAACCTCCAAACAGGTCCAGGTGGAACAAAGCATGTAAACAAGCTTGCGAATGCAAGCTTAAAACACTCAAATTAGCACCTTCTTACAATTAATATGCAAACCCTGGGATTTCCGTTATTGATAATGCCATTTAATATTATTTGCAGCTATGCCTTATATTCTTCCTTTTCATTTTTCTAAACCATGTCCACTTTAATTATGTGAAAATACTGTTAGAGACTAGTCATCCAATGAGATGCTATTTACTATGAGAAACTTATTCTATGCTGTGTAACATAGTATAAATTATAAGGCTGTGGTAGCTTTTCAATACGCCATTTGTTTTGCAATGTTTAATGGTCTAATTTAGCACATATGGCTAAATCTGGAACCATCAAGATATGCACATAGTTTAACACATGGTCTTTTTATTGTTTCTATTGCTTGTTTTCCGCCCCCCACAGGTTAATAAATTCGCTTTCTGCATCCTCTCCTAGCTTGGATAGCAAGTGCTACAGTGGAGCAAGTGGAGCAAGTGCTATTGTCTCTGGTAGGAACAGGGACTGTATTAACTGGATGGGGCTCTGCTCAGCTCCAGAGCAGGATATGAGCCCCTCTCAGCACCCTGCTATGGAGTCATGTGTTTATTAGGAGCAGATTTTTTTTTAAGTGAGTAAAATCATTCCTACCACAGCACCTGCTCTTGCAGACTTCTAGCAACAAAAATGTTTCAGTTATTTTTTCCCCCGAAATAACAGGAGGACAAAGCTCTGCAGCCTCAATACATGCAGAACTCGTGCCCTACAGCTGGTCCACTTGTACAGACATTTCTTTGGCAGTCTTGCTGATCTGACTATTCATGCCCAGTTAGAGTAATTGCTGCAGTCAAAGATACTGTGTGTAATTAAGGTCTCGTGTTAATGACATGTTGCTTTTGCTACCCTAAGATTGGTCCATATCCAAATTACCTGTCCTGTCATTTCTTTTTAAATTTTATATTTTAAGCTGTAGATTTCCTATTAAATTCAAGTGCTTTGGAAATGCTGCATGTTATAAAACAAAAACAAAAACAAAACCACGATGTATGAACACAGACATATTTATGCGTATTTTTGTGATATGATACTTACATGCGGAGCTATTTGAAGTTGATATATGTGGAAGTATTGCCTTCCAACACTGTATAAATAGAGATTGGCCATAATTCAAACAGGGAAAGAAATATTCCATACATGTAGAGATACAGGGAATTATTTTATTTGTTTTAGTTTATAGTGCAAATATGCAGCAATTGTCTGAATGCATTTGAAATATGATGAAAATATCTATGAATGCACCTGAGAAATGTTCTTTTATTCTACTGTAATAGGTAAGGTGATGGCAGAAACTGGGGAAGCTGAAATAGAGCTGCTGCAGTTTTACAGGTGAGGCAATGTTAGGAGGAAATGACAAGCAGGCTATAGTTATTATAATACCTAGGGCAAAGCAGCAAGCATACACAGTGACAGACAAATCTAAATTAATGATAGCATGGGTGGTGTGGCATTTTAATGTAAACTTACTCTACTGTAGGGAAACTAGTAAGAAAATTACAAAACAGGAGGAATACCAAGGATCATATGCGACCAACAAAATGTTTTATAGAGAAGATGTAAATACAAGCTGGAATACTGCAGGTAATTGTTTGACAATTATTAAGGGAACTAACTTTATTTTTCATTTTAGCAACACATTAAAAGTCTGATGATTGCTTTTGGCACATGTAGGACTACTAGAATTTTAAATCTATAGAACAAGCACCATGAGAAACCAAACCACACATTCTGTCTTTGCCTTTTAATATTCTCCTGTTCAGACAGAACAGGACTGGTTAGGTAGTCGTCATTAAGCCCCTGAGAGAGAAAATCGTTTGTTTCTGTGTGGGATTCGGCATATTTTCTCAAGCTGTAACCACCACCTATAATTAAAATGTCATCCTAACAACATCAAGGTGCAGAGAGTAAAACAGCTCACCTCCGAACTGCACGCTTCATGGAGCTCTACAGCCCCTCAGAAAAGGAAGCTCGTAGAAACTGTCTCTGTGATCTTTAATGGATTTTTAAAGATGACAAGAAAAGAAATGGGAAACTAAAGGAATGGAAGACATAAATTCCCTAAAGGTGCATTCTGAAGTAAATCAGAGCAACTGAAAAAGTGAACTCTTTGAGCCCTGGGATATCTCCCAGGTTTTTCAGCCGGACACTTACAGCTTGTTGGGTCCCTGAACACCTTTGCTCTGGGCATGCTTTGACACAGCAAGTCATAGAAAGATGAAAAACATCACCTGAAGTGCTGTTTGAGGGGCA